>NC_068991.1:31367389-31375296 GCF_001194135.2 Octopus bimaculoides
ATTTATATATATATATATATATATATATATTGTATACATACACATACACACATACACATTGACATACATACATAAATAAAAACACACGTGTTGCTAACACACCTAGCTTTACATGAAACACACGGTGATAATGCACACTTATGTACCGACAAGGTGTCACATCGATTAGAAAAACATAGACGACCATGATGATGCATACCGGTAATATAGACATACGTATATATACATATTAATGTGTACATATATAGTTCATTCGTACACTCATAGAAAACTTTAAACGTGTTGTATAAACGTGACAATAATACATTACAAGAAAAAGCTAAACACTCGAATAGATAGATAGATAGATAGATAGATAGATAGATAGATAGATAGATAGATAGAATATATATATATATATATATATATATATACGGAGAGAAAGGGGGTGAAAGGGTGAGAATGTGAGAGGGTGAGAGAAAGGGCGGAAGAGAGAAAAGGCGTTATGGAAACAGCCACAGCTATGTGTAAACTCATACATATCGAAAACAGACTCGCACAAACACACAAACGCGCGTACGCACATGCACCCCCCCACACACACACACACACACAGAGGATGTATCGAATGAGCTCCCATCCTATATCTTCATTTAATTGCTTGCTTGTGAAAACTAATATCTCCGACTCTCCGCTATTAGTTACCTCCCCTTGAGAGTTCTCCAATCCTCTCCATTAACGCCATATTGACTATAAAACTTTTATTGGTGGCGAATTGCAAACAACAAATTGGTATGGCTATCCGATAGCTAAATGTAGCGGGTAGGGAAGGGATAAAGGCTTTTTTATGGTTCTGCGCCGTTCTTGGCGTAACCTTTACATAGGCTGAAAGCAACTATATCCCAGTAACTCCCAGAGACAGCATTATTCCGGTCATCCAAATCCAAGATGATAGAGTAGTTTTCAAATTTCTCGCTGATTTATGAATGTTGTTTTTTGGTGACATCCCTATTTCTGACACACGCATCTACCCCTCTCTCTCCCCCTCTCTTTTTGTCTCTTTATCTATGACTCTACTGCATTTCCATTTTCTCCTCTTTCGTTTCCCAACCGCCACTACCCACTTAACAGACAGTATTTTCTTTCACACTCTACCTCCAAACATTCACTTTTATTTCCATGTCTGCCGATGATATCCTTGACAATATTTGTCGCTATTATTATGATTACTGGTGTTGATACAATGTGTGCTGCTGCTATTGCTGATGTTGTTATCACTCCTACTGTAGTTGTTGATGTTGTGGTTCTTAGAGAAGAATTAACGTGCTTACAGGAATTTTAGTGGTATTAATTTGTGTTTTATGGTAAATTGTGTTTGTCTTTCTAATCTCGATTTTCACCATTCACCATATTAATATTCACTTTTTTTTTTCGAGTAGTGTTTGCAAGGAAGGTACCAAAGCTTGTGGAAAATTTGGTAAGGCTCGGTCTACGTTCAAATTAAGTGTTGGGATTAAATAGTCTTAAGACTGATTTAAAAACCGATCAAAGAAAACAGACAATTAGGAAAATAATGATAAAGACAATAAAAAGTAAAACTGTTAAGTTCTGTCCGTTAAAATCTTAGTCTTCTTGCTTTTTGAGTGAGAGAGAGAGAGAGAGAGAGAGAGAGAGAGAGAGAGACAGACAGACAGACAGACAGACAGAGTGATACAGAGATAGACAAAGAGATAAGCAGACAGACAGACAGACAAACGAGTCTTTCAAAAGTCTCTCAAGTCTCTCAAAAGGAGGTTTTTCTGTAGAAAAAACTGAACTCAGCACTCTATACAAGCATACCACTTGTTAATTTCACAGTGATACTACTACTACTACTACTACTACTACTACTACTACTACTATTACAAGACGAAATCACACCTACACTGTGTAGACACACACAGACACGCGCGAGCAATTACATATGCAGATACACACCACGCACACGTGTGTGTGTGTGTGTGTGTGCGTGTGTGTGTGTGCGCGTGTGTGTGTGTGTGTGATATGTGTACGGATGGATATCAAAAGTTTTGTATGCACACATAAACGTACACACAACACTCACATGTATTCACACACGCACATACACATACAAGTACGTACACACACAAACTCACACACAGACACACACACACACACACACACACGCACATGCACACACGTACGCGCACATACGTGCATACGCGCGCGCTCAAATGAACCAGTGAGATTATCTCCAAGGGTTATTCAAGCACTCAGAAATAACAGTTACATCCCGTCGTACAGTATCTTTTATCTTAAAATTGAAGGACATATTGGATTGAAACGTGTAGCTCTAAATACAGTATGTCTTAAAATTAGACATGATAGTCATAGCAGGAATAACTGACTTAGGTATGCTGAATGAAAGCTGACCAGGTACTGAACCACAATACCGATTATCAAAAATATAATGCGGTGGAACAAAATAAGAGAAACATAACCTTTTATTTTATTACTTTTCCTATTGGCAATATGGCGCATTCAAAAGTAATCTGGTGCACTCCATGATATAGCAGCCGCTTTTCTTTCAGTCATTCTTTCTTTCTTTGCAGATATTTATATTTAAACAACTTAAAATGCGTGACCTGTCTTATTTCCAAATAGGAAAAATTGTAGGAGCGCCGGTGGCTGGAGTTTCAGTCACTAAAATTGCTGAACTGTTTAATGCCTCGGGAGGTACAGTTTCTAAAAATTATATTGACATCCCAAAACCAAGGTAGGACCAGTTCTGGTAAGCCTAATTCAGAACAGAAAGCACAGCTCACAGAGAAGGACCGCAAAATAGTGAAACAGGGACCAAAAATCATCGAAATACGGCAGCAAAAGGGACAGCAGACAAGCCAAACTGGTTGCTGTAAACGCCATAAAGCTGGCTACCATGAGAGTGCTACAGTTACTTGACCTTTCCTGTTCCCTATCAACATTGATAAACGGGAAAATGTTGTCTAGATTATCAGAAGTGGTCATGGCTCAATGGAAAATATCATCTCTGATGAATCCCCATTCTTCCTTTTTCCGACTTTGGGGAAATTTTTATCTGGAGACAGTGCAAAGAAATATTCAACCGTAATTGTTTGGCCCCTATCATGAAGCATACAGGTGGCCCTATGTTTATTAAGGCAGCCATGTCACGGAATTCTATTGGCCCTTTAATTGCTCATGGCAGAATTAACGCCAAGGATTATCTGAGTCTTTTGGTTGATCATCTCCCTCCCATAATACAAACATTGTTCTTTGACGGTATTGCAATCTTCCAGAACGATAATACGCCGATTCCTTCGACTAATGTTATTCAAAATTGGTATAGGGAGCACGAAAGTGAAGTAGCCCACTTGTATTGGCCCCCGCGATTACTGGAATTTGGAGCAGCGAGTTAAGAGCTGCTTCCCTCTACCATCGCCACTTAATGAGCTGAAGCAAGTTTTATTTTAAGAAAGGTTCAAAATTTCCCTAACAACTTTTTTAGAGCCTGGACGAATTAATTCCTCGGCGTATTAAAGCTGTAACTGATGCCAAAAATGAACCAATTCCATAATAAATCATAAACTCTCATTTAACAAGGTGTTTCCATTATTTCGTCCCGTAAATACGGAAACATTTAGCTGCTACTTTTAGCAGGTTGAGCGACTGCGTAGACACTTTCTAGTTGTAGTTGTTGTTAAACCCGAGGTCAGCCGTGATCAAGCAGATCTGTGATCAGATTTGTTCCAACTGTGACCATTCCAATTTTTATTCATAGTGTTAACTAGAATTGCATTAACCTTAATTTTCCAAGGCGACAGAACAATATTTAGCTGCTCTTTCAAGTAAATTGATTGATTACATACAGCACACACACACACACACACACACACACACACACACACACACACACCATGTTGGTCTGAGGCCCGCTTAATCCTCCTCCTTATCTTCCCCCTTCAATAATATTTGGTAGGAGGTTAACTATATGACTGTAGGAAGAAAAGCCACATTGTAACCCTATAGAATGGAACTGTCCAATAAGAAAGTATAAAGTATCATAGTTGAAAAGTTGACCAGCAGAAGAATAATCAATTTAAGTTGTCCCTGTTTCTCGTTAACCTCAGCAACATAATACTCTCGGGAAACAATACCATCGAACTTCCATCTCACTTGAAAAGCTTCTCCACTGCTCTTCGAATTTCTATTGCCAGTTCTTACAACATCACTCTCTTTCTCTGTTCTTCTCACTTCCTCTTTTCTCTTATATCTCTCTATTCCCTCCATCTATTTTGATTTTTCTCATTCCTCTTATTCTTTAATTATCATCATCTCCTTTATTATTATTATTATTATTATTATTATTATTATTATTATTATTATTATTATTATTATTATTATTATTTATGGTTTCCTTTCATTATAACTTTATTTCAGCTGCCTTAGTACCGGGCATCCTCCGGAGGCCAAGAGTAGCAAGGGCACTTTTGTTTTTTGCTATGCATGCTAAAATTATCACCACATTTGTTCCATTTTAGATGGCGAGTACTTTCCGTAGAATGTGGGCTGTACCCATCAAGGTTATCTTTTGTCGTTCACTGAGATTGGAGTTACCAGGGAGTTGCTTAATATACTTCTCAGCTCCCTTCTTTATCATTCCCAACACACCAATTGCTACTGGTATTATCATAGTACTATGTTTCCACATTTATGTGATTCCAATTTGCAGATCTTTTAGCGAGAAAGCTTTTCGTATTTCTTTCTTCAGACATTTTGATCTTGTGGGATAGACATATCTATTAACAGACAAGTTCCTTTGTTGTAGTCTTTGATCACAATGTCTGTTCGATTAGAGTTAATTTCTCTGTCTTTTTGTATTGGGAAGTTCCAAAGGATGGTGACGCCCTCGCTATTTACTACATTCTCTGGATGGAGTCTGTACCACTTACCATGGGGTTTATTTTTGTTGTAGTTACAAGCAGTCCAGTGGATGCACTGCCCTAGTCTGTCATGTCTTATGAGGTACTCCTTTTCAGCGAAGTCTGGGCAGCTAGAAACAACCTGATCAATTTTTTCCGTGTATTTTCCGCAATTTTTGCACGGGAGGTCAGATCCATCTTTAAAGACGTTTGCATGGTAGTTTCTGGTAGGTAAGCTCTGATCTTACGCTGCAATAACAAAACCTTCTGGTTCCCCTTTCAGACCTGTCCCTTGTAGCCATTGCTGCGTTAAATTTTGATCAATATCTGGCTTGAACAGGCGGTTAGGGTATTTTCCATGCAGAAGTTTACCGTTCCAGTTGTCTTCGATATTATTCATGCAAGCCTTCTTTACTTTTTGCGTCATATTTTTTGCATGAATGATTGATTTGTCGCTATTTGGATCTCTTTGGTCTTACTGATTGTTAATTTCTAAATCAGAAGCAATGGTAGGTCTGTTAGTATTTGGGTGTCTTTGGTCATTCTTATTGTTAATTTGTAGGCCAAAGGACATTTTAAATTTCTTACTCAGCTTCATAACTGAAGCTTTCTTGGAATTTTTATGCTTCAGTGCAGTTTGTAAGAGCACATTACTTGTGTTAAGATACATTTCAAGGGCTATCATTGCTGATGTGGAAGATTGTTCGAGCTGTATCAGTCCTCTTTTACCTATTTTTCTTAGAAGATAAATCCTATCTACATCTAATTTGGGATGGTGCATTCGATACCTTGTAAAGATTTTACGGATCTTTCTATCCATATTCTGCATGCCAGTGAGACTCCACTTAATGATACCGAAGCTATATGTGGTTACTGGAATTGCCTAAGAATCGATCGCATTAATTCTCTTAGCAGCATTTAATTCTGATTTTAGGACCATTCTTACCCTTCGGTGGCATTCCTTGCGGATTCTTTCTTTCATTTTAGAGTGTGGCTACCATCACCTTCATTGGTTCCCAGATATTTGTATACTTCGGATTGCTCTATGTTTCGAATAGCTGTGGTAGTATCAAGTTCTATGTTTTCTGTCTTTATGAACTTCCCTGCTTTGAAAGTAGCTTTTGCACATTTATCAAGTCCGAATTCCATACCTGTATCAGGGCTGAATTCTTTGACAATATTCAGGAGCTCTTCTAATTCTTTTTCATTTTTGGCAAACAGTTTTAGATCATCCATATAGAGTAGATTAAGTTTCTGGTCAATATCTTATACCCTCCCTTAGCATTATTCATTATTTTGGAAAACATTTGGCGTAAGCCAAAATGCACATTGGATCAGGGAAATTAAAGAATCTAGTCAAACATTTGGAATCTTGTCTATACCTGGGGATTTCCATTTCTTTGACTTGGCGAGCACCGCTTTCACTTCTACAATTGTTATATCCTGCCATTCTTGATATTTCAGGTAGGCATTGGCCTCTTCTATGTCCCTGATCGAATGTGCATTTTGATTAAGCTCCTTTGGCTTACGCCATATGTTTTCCAAAAATCTTCAGTTTGCTGCTGGGGTGGAAAGAATAAGAATGAGGTGTTTTCACACTAATAGTATTTTCTCTAATTCCCTGTTGAATTTTTTGTCTTCCTTGAATAGTTTTGTCTATGGAATGCTGAGCGTTTTTGTATCTTGCCAGTCGTTTGGTTTTTAATTGTAGTTTTTGTTTGAAGATTTCAATCTGTGCATCCTTTGTTTTCTTGAAAAGGTCATGTTTATCAATTATTCTAATTAGTTTGCTGGGTTTATTAGTTTTCCCTTTGCTTGCTTCAAGTAGAAAAGATATATCTGCTCTTAGGTGGATTATTTGTCGATTTATTCTTTCCATCCATGCAGGCTGTTTGTGTGCACTGCTCTTTTTCTTTTTTTGTCTATCTCTAATTTTGATATCTCTAATTTTCATACTGAGTTGCAACATAAGCAGCTGAGTAAATGCGTTGATCAATCACTTCGAGGGCATTTTCTCTACTATTCTCAAGGAGTTGTATCAGCTTTCCAAGTGTTTGACCAACTTCTTTGATTACTTTTCCTCTCTTATTACTGTTAAGAATTTTGGGACGTGGGGATCTTTCGTGAAAAGGTTGATGTAGTTGTATTAGATATTGTTCTAGGATTCCATCTAACAGTTCATTGCTGACGTGATCATTTATAGTGTTTCTAACAGTTCATTGTTGATGTGATCATTTATAATGTTTTATTATTATTATTATTATTATTATTATTATTATCATTGTTGTTGTTGTTGTTGTTGTTGTTGTTGTTGTTGTTGTTGTTGTTACGGCGGAGAGCTGGTTGAATCGTTAGCACGCCAGGCAAAATGCTTCGCGGTATTTCGCTCGTTTTTAAGATCTGAGGTCGACTTTGCCTTTCATCCTTTCGGGGCGATAAATTAAGTACTAATGAAACATTGGTGCCGATGTGATCGACTGCCCCCTCCCGAAAAAACATAGGCCTTGTGTCTCTAGTAGAAAGGATTATTATTATTATTATTATTATTATTATTATTATTATTATTATTATTATTATTATTATTATTATTATTATTATATTCTGCTCTAGGCACGAAATTTTAGGGAAGGGGGTTAGTAGATTAGATCGACCCTAGTACGCAACTGCTACTTAATTTATCGACCCCGAAAGCATGAAGGGAATTTGAACTCAGAAGGTAAAGACAGACGAAATACCGTTAAATATTTTGCCCGGCGCGCTAACATTTCTGATACTCACCTCTTTATTATTATTATTATTATTATTATTATTATTCAGTAGTTTTATTTTTATAACGTGCTTTCACTTCACTACCGAGCGCAGCTCTGTGTGCCTTGGGTATGTGCTGTGGTTTGCTGTGGTGCTCTTATGGTTAATGTATTGAAAGTGTTTTGCGTAGGATGTGTGCAGCGCCCAGCAGTGCAATTTTCTGTATGTTATATATATTTG
>NC_068991.1:31376371-31379540 GCF_001194135.2 Octopus bimaculoides
GTTTTTAGCATTGAGCTCTGTTTTTAGTATTGATCTAACTCGTCTATAGTACTCTTTCTTTATTATTATTATTATTATTATTATTATTATTATTATTATTATTATTATTATTATTATTATTATCGAGAGAGTAGTGCATGCCATCAAAGTGACACTGGGGTAAAATATACGAAGTCCAGCATGCCTATCATGACTTCCTGTCTGATAAGGGTACACCAGGCATATGCATCACAAACATTTGTGCGCGACATGGTGATCTCATATCAAGATAAACAGCGCATGACCTTACAGGTGGGGCCCAGTTAGAATTTTCTTCAGGTCGAGTAGCCCGTCTCGCTCAAATGGTCCTTGAATAAGGATTGTTTAAGGATGCTGAACGAATCACCCATGTTTCCAGAGGTGAATTATTCAAACTCCAGAGAATTCCTCTAAAAATATGGCTATGATGCTCCCCCATTACTTCTGCTCTTGATCAGACAGTGATGCACATATCGTCAGCCACCAAAGGACATGCTCAACTGGTTATGGTTAAACAACTGACAAGCACATCTGTGGTATTGAGCAGAATATTTGCTGTAGCCTATCTTTTATACCAAGACAAAACAATATACATGATAACACTTCCAATCAGTTAAGATCAGTTATTATTATTATTATTATTATTATTATTATTATTATTATTATTATTATTATCATTATCATTATTATTATTATTCGACACCCACTTCCCTTTCTTCGTATTTTATCCTACATCCGTCATTTCTTCTTTTGTCTGTTTTCTCTTTCTCTCACATCCACACTTGTTTCTCTTTCTGTGATATATCTCATCTCCTTCTCTCTCCCATCCGTTACTATTCTAGATAGCCCCACCCCCTTTCGCATGATAAAGAAGAAATAGAAATCGTACCCCAAAAGCCTTCAAATAGCACCTAACTGTAAAAGGAACTTAGTCGTCTAAACACTTTATCTGATATAGATGGAGATTTACTTTTAATCTTCGATCGACTGGATCATGGCTGATCTCCAGCAACAACAATAAGAATCAAGCCAACGAGATAACATCTGTGTGGATTGAATAACTATCTAATGTCAAATGCAACATAACTATTTTCTCAATGGTGATAGTCCAACAGGCTGATCTTCAGTAGATCTGGTTGTATGTACACTGTATGAAGATAAGTGAAGGGAATTCAAGGGTAAAGGAAGACGTTAATGAATATCTCCTCACCTTCGAGACACTGGAAGTGAGAAAAATAAGGTCATATATGCATACACACACACATACACACATACTCACACATACATACATACATACATACATACATACATACATACATACATACACACACATACATACATACATACATACATATATACATACATACATATACATACGTACATACATATATTTTTAGTTGTTTGCTCCATTTATGTGTGTGTGTGTGTGTGTGTGTCTGTGTGTGTGTGTCTGTGTGTGTGTGTGTGCAGTTCCTAAATTTATATATATTATTCTTGTATTATACATATATTCTTTTATTCTTTTGTTTCAGTCATTAATAATATTAATACCGTTAACTTAGGGATTACGTTACAGGTTTGGTCTCTTTGTATATTATTTATTTTATTTCTTATGCTTATTCTTATTCCTTATAATGCTTTTAGGTATTTTTTTAGGAATTTGACCTGAAGAGTGACTGATTTTGGGAGTAAAATCATTTTTCCGTTCTAATGAACGTGGATAGAATTTTGTTATGATTTTATATAGTCCTAATTCAGCCATGAAACGCGCGTTGTCTATGTATAAGTACTAACTTTATACTTTATACTTTTGTACATTATATTATTGTATTAATTTTTACTGTCCATTTTATACTTTACTTGATTTTTAGATTAATATTTTTATGATGAATGTTTCTTTGTATGATATGTTATATATTATCAAAATTATTAAAATTTTAGATTAATATCTTAGATTAGTATTTATATGGTATATGTCTCTCAGCATGGTTTTGGACGGGTTCTTCGTTGACTGAGTTATTGAGTGGTGGTTCGTTTCTAAATTAGTTATATATATATATATATATATATACACTCACATACAGGGTGTTGCAAAAGTAGGTGTACAGTTATGAAAAACGAAAACACGTACAATACTCATTTATTTTTATCAAGAAAATTAAAAGTTACAATAATAGTATTATTGTAGTTATGATAAATGACACTGAAAATATCAAAATGAGGTTAACTAATTTCACGTGGTAATAATTATAATGAATTAAGTATTATAACATTGATGTGATACTTACTGTATACCTATTTTCACAACCCCATATATATTTCTTTTAACAATTGAAATAAGTGAGTCTTTAACTTATGAGACGAAAGCTGCAACAACCATCAAAATTGATAAATGAAATATATGAGAGAAAAGTAAACAAACAAAAACAATAGCAGCGACGACGGCAAGAACAACAACAGCAACCAAAACAGCCTAAACAACGACACCAAAATAAAAACATCGTAAACAAAACGTATCACAACATAAACAACAACAACCTTTGTTTCAGCAAAGGTTTGTATAAGAATAGAATAGGGTGTAACGTGGGTGTGGCACATTATGCCTGTTGTTGATCAACAAATCTCACCTAAATTAAACAAGACATTACGAAGTTTGGGTTAAAATAAGACACACAACTTATTTTATTTATTTTTTTAATATATTTATTTGTCTTTCTTATGTCCCCCACACTTAATTTGTTTACATTTTGTTTGCTTCTCTTTTTGCATCTTTTCTTCTTTTCCTTCTGTGTGTCATCCCCTCTTGCTTTCGCTCCCTTTCGCTCTCTCTCTCTCTCTCTCTCTCTCTCTCTCTCTCTCTCTCTCTCTCTCACTCACTCTCTCACTCTTTCTATCTATCTATCTATCTATCTATCTATCTATCTATATAATTATTACAAATTAAAAGGGTAACGGATTATCAACGCGTCTACTGTTAAACATCAGAATTGGTTAGTTTTCATTGTTTTTTCTTCTTGTTTTTGCCTTTGTGAGTTACAAGTGATGCTATCTGTCGGATTCTCAGCTTTTTTAGCTGCTATTTCTGAACTTCGGTATATGGTGAAGCAAATATTTGCTGATCCCTTAATTATATTTATCTATCTATCTATCT
>NC_068991.1:31380021-31383803 GCF_001194135.2 Octopus bimaculoides
ATATATATATAAATATATATGTATGTATATGTATGTATGTATGTATGTATGTATGTATTCTTTTAATCTTTTACTTGTTTCCGTCATTTCACTGCGGCTATTCTGGAGCATCGCCTTTTAGTCGAACGAATCGACCCGAGCATTTATTCTTTGTAAGGCTAGTACTTATTCTATCGGTTCTTTTGCAAAACCGCTACCTTACGGAGACGTAAGCAAACCAACATCGGTTGTCAAGGGATGGTGGGGGGAGAAACGCAAGCACATATGTACATACACATACACACACACACACACATATATATATTTATATAAGGGCATTACTACAGAATAATGCCACACCCTAGACTTCCAGAATAAACACATTTTTACCGAATGCGAGGAAAAGCAACTCTCAAAAAAAAAACAACCTTTTATAATGGAAAATGGAGACAAACGTTCAATATGCTATTTAAATCACATATCCTACAGAGAGGAAGAATAAATCAATCTCATCAGCGAGGATATAAACATCAGTGTTCATCAATAAATCATTTTTACAGATGTAAAAAAACTACAATATATTATCTATAATATATATATGAAAAACAAAGGTGGATAGGGAACTCTAGTAATTTAAAACACTGTTACGAAATTTGAGGTCATACGATGAGAGAAGAATAGAAGGAAGAGAGAAAGAGAACTGAAGGAGTAATAGAGGTATACACAAATAGAAAGTGAATGACAGATAGATAGAAAAGATGAAGGAAAGAATTGGAGGTATGGGATGAAAGAATAGAGTTTGAGTTGCAGATATTATTAGGTAAGGAGGAAGATATTATTTGAAATAGCTGAAGGAGTGATTTTTTCCAATGTAAACACATCTAAACACGTTCTTTATAGGTGTTGATCAGTGTGTGTTTGGAAAAAAGGATAAATAGTTGTTCGTCCATACAAGGAGAGCAGACAAAATTTTCCAATGAAAAGAAAATTGTAATTTACAATCTTTGAGATAGCAAATTAGTTTACTAAGACCTGTAGTTTATGAATATATTTAAATGTAGAAAGATGGTTGGCAAGTCATTTTTTTATAATTCCTTGGATGTAATGCCAATATAAAAATATTCTTTATATCCTACAGAAATTTTACATTGATAAATAACGATGAGAACGCAAGTTTTAGTCGGATCACTATTACAAAGTCTATTACTATTGATACTACTATTTAAGGAGAGATTATCATTATTATTGTTGTTGTTGTTATTACAGTTATTAAGCGAAACCCTTTTACCGTTAATGGTATAGAGCTAATTAATGTATGTGTTCACTTGAACATTACATATACTGGAAATTCCATCTTAATATATAAAAGTTACATATGAATGAATGTGTGTGTACATTAGGGATACCACGTTTTCGCAATCCATAGTCCTGCATCATATCTTGATGAGCTTTTGCTAAAAAACAATGAAAATCAAATCTTGTATTTGATCAAAGAAGTTCACCCATGACTAACTTTGAAATTTCTATACTAGGTTGCATTTGGGTGGATTTCCCAAAACTAGAACCTTGGTTGAATAATAAACAAAGAAAGGAGGGAAAGATTCAAAACGTTTAATCCTTAACTGTTAAAAGAACTGTTTTCTACATTCCAGAACAACAAAAAAAGCTAAGTCATATAAAGTCAAATTAGTCAATAGTCAAGTTGCGGCAAGTCACAAGAGAGAATGTTGGCTTTGTCCTTGCCTGTGGCGTGAAGTTCTTGCATGACCTTAATTGTAGGGTAGCAAGGCTTGCGATAGCTCTGCCTAATCTTCAGCTCTATACATTTGGTCACTGAACCAGTGGTCCACCCAGTCCTATGAGATGAACTGGCAGACCATTTGTAATCATTCTTACATGTAGCATTAGGAAAAATCCAAGAAGGGCTAAGATTGCTCGTGAATTCCATCTGGCATTTCTGATGTTCGGAATTTTCTGAAACTTGGTGAAAGTTAGGTCTCCATTTTCATGGAAGAACCTGAAGGCACGAGCTAAGTGGAACAGAAACTTCATATCATCTTTCCAGCCAGCTTGATCTTCAATGACATGAGTTCCATTCTGGAAGGAGCCCTGGAGTTCTTCATAACTTGTTATGAGTTCTTTGACAAAAAAATATTCGATGTTGGGTGAATTTCTTGCACCTGCTAGCTCTTCATCCATAACAACGCGCCGGATTTTCTCCAAGATATGGTGCTGGCAGCTCACGAATTGTGGCTTGTCATAATAGCTTTTACTCAAGATCATTCTCTGCAGTCTAACCACTATTCCACTCTTTCGTCCTGTATTCACACTCGTCGTAATCATTGAGATTGTGTCCTGCAAGTGAAATTCGTCCAAGTCACTTTTCAATCCTTCTACAGCTTCAGAACCACAAGTTTCATTTCACTTGCTTCCTTCTTGATGACAATCCCTTGATATTCATTTCCGTCAATATATTTGCCATCGAAATGCAGGCTCTATTTCTGATTGCGTAGCGTATCGATCAAGTGTTTCTTCATTTCACCAGCTTTCTTGAAGAGTGCCTTGTAAATTCCTTGCTGACCAGGAATTGGGATATCAATGCCCTCCTCTGACGATTTTCGCAGCTTTGTGGTAGAGACGTTTGTTTCAGTTACAAGTCTCGTGCCAATTTCAGATTTGTTGTGCCTTCTTGTGGAGGAATAAGTGCTATCACTGTCTCTGTCATTTTGAACTACTCTGTCATCTTCACCATAATTGTACTCTTCAGTCACTTCTTCAGAATCACTGTCAGTATTAGGGCTGTTGGGTTTGATAAAGAATGGGAGGCTTCAACATCAGAGCATCTTCTCTTGGAAGCATGGATAGTGTGCTTGCTTGCAATTTTGCCTGTCAAATAGCCCACTTTGCCCTTGCTTTGGAGTTGGATGGAGTACAGCGTTTTGTCGTCAGCATTGAACTATTCACCATGGACTTTGGTGATATCGAACAGTTCTTCTAATGGCTCAAATTTTCCTTTCTTGGCACATTTGTCATACAAATGAATTACATTTTCGAGCTTGGACCGTTTTGCTTGCTCGGAAATGATTGGAAAATTCAGTTTATCTCTCCACAGTAGTGTCACCTCTCTTGATAATTCCACGAATCTCTCCTTTCTTCCTTTAATTGATTTCCCAAGAAAATGGTACTGACCAACAATCTGCTTCTTGAGTGTCATTCGGCTTCTGCTGGTCAGTGAGGCTTCTTCTACAAGCTCATGACTTCTAGATGAATAGGACCGGAACCGCACCAAATTTCCTCTCCATTTCTCCTTGTTCTTCTGAATAACTTCGAAGCTTTTCTTGAATGACATATCGCTAGCAGTCATGCAGAACTCACAATGAAACCGAAACGACAAGGGTGAAAGTAAAAGAAGAACTTAATTACTTGCTTCATGACTAAGCATGATGACTGAACAATTCAATCTAATCATCACTGAAGTCTTATAAATGTTAAGAATTTACTGATAACCAGTAAACTATGCAACCTTCCCCATATTCAAACAAGTTTTGCATAAGAACACAAACATGGATTCATAGGTGAACTCTTTTAAAGATAGTTCAAAACTAAGTTCACTTTAGTTACTTATGCACGCAAGCTCATCTAAATATGATACAAGAAATTGTATTACTCAGTAATGATAACAATAACAATGAGAAGAAGAAGAAGAAGAAGAAGAAGAAGAAGAAGAAGAAGAAGAAGAAGAAGAAGAAGAAGAAGAAGAAGAAGAAGAAGAAGAAGAAGAAGAAGAAGAAGAATGAGTTAAT
>NC_068991.1:31386180-31387978 GCF_001194135.2 Octopus bimaculoides
ATAATAATAATAATAATAATAATAATAATAATAATAATAATAATAATAATAATAATAATAATAATAATAATACAGTAACCTTAAGAACATCACAGCAAACCACAGCACATACCCAAGGCACACAGAGCTGCGCTCGGTAGTGAAGTGAAAGCACGTTATAAAAATAAAACTACTGAACAATAATAATAATAATAATAAAGATAACACTTTCTTTTGTAGACACAAGGCCTGAAACTCTGAGGAGAGAACCTGTCGATTACATCGACGCCAGTACTCTACAGAAACTTATTTTATGGATCTCGAAAAGATGAAAGTTAGAGTCGATCTCGGCAGCATTTGAACTTGGAACGTTAAGACGGACGACTAATAATAACAATGATAATAATAATAATAATAATAATAATAATAATAATAATAATAATAATAATAATAATAATAATAATAATAATGGCTTCAAATTTTGCCACAAGGGCAGCCAATTTAGGGGAGGGGATGAGTCGATTACAAATGCCCGGATGCAGTACCAGGCAGTGGCTCTCATGGCTTCTGATCTTAATTGATTGGAAGTGTTATCATGTACGTTGTTTTGTCTTGGTATAAAAGATGGGCTACAGCAAATATTCTGCTCAATACCACAGATTTGCTTGTCAGTTGTTTGACCTAAACCAATTGAGCATGTCCCTTGGTGGCTGACGATATGTGCATCTCTGATCACGAGCAGAAGTAGTGGGGGAGCATCATAGTCATGTGTTGAGAGGAATTCTTTGGGGTTTTAATAATTCACCTTTGGAAACATGGGTGTTTTGCTCAACATCCTTAAACAAACCTTATTCAGGGACCTTTTGAGCGGGATGGGCTACTCGACCGGAAGAAAATTCTAACTGGGCCCCACCTGCAAGGTCATGCGCTGTTTATCTCGATATGAGATCACCATGTCGCGCACATATGGTTGTGATGCATGTGCCTGGTGTACCCTTATCAGACGGGTAGTCATGATGGGTATATTGGTCTTCGTATATTTTACCCCAGTGTCACTTTGATGGCATGCACTGCTCTCTCACATAATAATAATAATAACAATGCGGATTTACAGTCATATCCTCAACTACTGAAGCAAAAAACATCTTTAATGTTAGGACAATATATAAAACATATATCAAGTATCTCATTTACATGCTTATAATTATAATCATCTAATTTACATTTTCATAATTACAAATATCTCATTTACATGGACATAATTACAAACATCAAATTTGCATAGACATAATTATAAATATCTAATTGATATGGATATATTTATAAGTATCTTATTTATATGGATATATGTATTTCTAATTTATATGGGTTTATTTGGCAATATCTCACATTTATGGGTATATTTGTGTGAGATACAATAAAAATGTTATGAAACTATTCTATGTTTATACTTCTTATGTGTGGACAATGTCCAATTAATTTGAACTTTGAATGTCGTTAAATTTTCTCACTTACATGAATGTGTATACTTATTACAGTGTCATATATAATCCAACACCATATGCTAATTTATGTAAATATCATTTGTTATAGAGAAACTAACTTGGTGAATAACATCAACTAAAATCTAGCACTAAAAATTTTTGTACAAATGTATCTATGGGTATTTTAAAATGCATATTTCCTCCATGAACCGATAAAAATTTTGTATATCTACACGCACACGCACACACATACACACATGTGTGTGTGTTTATATATATATATAGAGAGAGAAAGCGAGAGAGAGAGAGAGAGAGAGAGAGAGAGAGAGAGAGAG
>NC_068991.1:31388260-31393667 GCF_001194135.2 Octopus bimaculoides
AGAATAAAATGCACATCTATACACACACAAATATATATTTAAAGAGAGAGAGAGAGAGAGAGAGAGAGAGGGGGGGCGGGGGTCAACACTAGGTGAGATCCAGAGATGCTCAATATAGAAAACACAGTAGTGCTCGAATGATTTGAACTTACACTCCAAAATCTCTATCGAGGTCTAAGTCCACCAGAGTGGCTATAAGAGAAATCGAAGCTGATGTAATGATGTAAATAAACGCACTTGGGCTCGATACATACATGTAAATTCAGAGAAAAAAATGAATATATTCAGAAGATGAACGCTCGTGGAGAACCATTGAAATATATTTACAGAACAGATTTACATGGAGTATAAAAAATAGAGAGAAAAAAAGTATAAAGGGTATGGCATTTCGGGTCCGACAGCTGTTTCTGGGGGCTCAGAATTATGTGATAATTGTAATGTCGGCACATGGAGTGTGCAAAACTCAAGGATATGCAACCAGTAGGAATGTATATAAATATTACCATAAAGCCGGCTTCTGCCTTGAGGGTGGAAACTAGCGGTTCAAATCATAGTTTGAGAGAATTTAAGAGTAGAATGGGAGAAGAGGAAGGCGAAAAGAATTAGGTAGAAGGAGGATGTTGGTAGTTCAGGAGGAGGGAACTGTTGAAGCAAACGAAGGGCAAGAAGAGGTAGGAGAAATAGAGTACAGAGATGGGATTGAAAGAAGTAGAAGTAGAAGTGGTGAGCCGCGAGATGAGTGGAAAGGGTTAGGATAGGTAGTATTGTAAAGGGTGAAGTTCTTGTTTGGTATGTTGACAAGAGATGTTATTAATCAGGGATGGTGGAGGTTATAGAACTAGAAGGAGAAGAGATGAATGAAGTAGGGAATGGGGTTGTGACAGCGGGGATATAGGGGCTACTGTAAAAGGGAATGTAAAAGGTACGGTGAGAGAAGGGAAAGGCGAGTACTGAAATGAAGGGGAGGAATCTAGATGCCTGCAGGGAGACTAAGGAGAAATTCGAAGAATAAAAGTGAGTTTGGAAAGTAGGAGGAAGAATAATGACCTAAAGAGAAAGGTATGAGAGTAAATAGAGAAAGAGAGGGGGGGAGAAAGGGGGGAGAAAGGGGGGATAAGTTGGTAACAGTGGCAAGGGGTATGTAGTGCTAAGTGGTTCAGGTTAAGGGTGAAGCTAGGAGGGGGTGGGGAAGGAATTCGAGGGATGAATATGGGATAGTGGGATAGGAGGAATGTGCGAAGAGAATCGATAGAGAGAGAAATATGTATAGAAGGGTGGGATAAATAGAGTTGTTATGCTGTTAGCGCGGCTAAGTTGAAATTGAAGTTTGAATCGCAATTAGGGGAATTATTCAAACTTTACATAATAGGCAAACAGTGAATAAAATTTGTGCTTTCGTGAATAGATTACATCTGAGAATCTATTGAGTAATGAGGGTTTGCAGTGGCAGAGGATGGCGAGGGATTCGCTTAAACACAATTTATAAGCCCTGGGGTTGTTATTGTACGAGTGAGCCTCGCAAATAATGGACCAGGATAGAGTATAAAGAATATTGTGGGACCTGAGGTTTTGTATGTAAGTCACTAAAGAGGTAGAACGTTTAGAGGTTCAGTTGGATAAAGAATTCACGTAGGTTCAGTTGCAGCGCCTAAAATTGACTGTGTCGCCAATGTAGACCCTTGCCTGGTGGGAGCGTGGTGTTAATACCAAGATTTATAGACTACGTTATGGTGCAGACAGTAACTCCCGAGTGGGAGATTTGGCAGACCCGGAAATTGCAGGTTTTCCTATCAGTACTGGGGTTGGAATTGATCCCTGCAAAGTCCTGATTTGTATGGTCAGTTACCACCCAAAGACGTGCCGAAGATATTACCACTACCGGTGCTAGGTTGAGAGGGGATATCATCGTAATTATATGTGATCATGTTGGTAGCAGTATAGGATGCAGCATCATGGTTGGTATTATCATATCGGATTTGTATTATTGCTAATAGGAGAGTTGTAGTGGAGTTCAGGGAGATAGATCGTAGGATCTACCGTCAAGTGGTGAAGTTTGCATCTATGAGAAGTGGTAAAAATCATTGCTGAATGATTTTTGTCTGCTACTGATATACATCCGTGCCTTTTAACATTATATGCCTACAAGATGCTTACTCCTTTTACTGGATATACATGTTGAAATCGGTTTGTGTATGCAGAAAAAAAGTTATAATACAGGAAGATGGAATGAACAAGCATTAATCCAAATTACAACCATTGTTTCTGCGTATTAGTAACAGCCGTTAAACTGTTAGCGGTTGAGCGTTTCACATATTATACATAGTAAATATGACCCAACAGCAGCTGTGTACTCGGACGTCACCAGGTGAGTGGCTTTGAGAGCACTGGTGGATAACCAGTGGGTTTTTTTTTTTTGTTTTGTACCCATATTCTACATTTTAGCATGTTTTGTATATTTTAACATCTATTTAAACAGACACACGCCATCATAAAAAATATCAAGAACATTAATGGAAATAAAAATCAAAAATATAAATTATGAAATAAACAGACCAAAATTAATCAATGGAAATTGATTAAAAGTAAAAAATATAAATTAACACAACCTCAAATTTGTTCTTTTCTTTAGTATGTGTTGACTTTTATGAAAATAATGTTGGCAAAATATAAACGAGAGTACATGAACTGGAGTAATAAGTGACCTCGCGTCCTTTGAAGTAAAAGACGCTTACATTCAAAAGGGATAAGGAATTCTTTTAATCTATATTTTGGCAACATTATTATCTCAGCGTGTTACTCTATCTTCATAAAAGGCGAGATATATTTGTGCTAAAGGAAAGACTGAATTTGAGATTGTGTTACTTTATATTTTATACTTTTGATTTTTATTTCCATTGATTAATTTTGGTCTGTTTATTTTATAATTTACATTTTTTGTTTTTTATTTCTATTAATTTATTTTGTATTTTTTATGACTTGTGTCTGTTTCAATCTACGTGTTGCTCTTTACCAAGGGAATGCTAAAAATAGAATATGGATACAAAACAATGGTTATCCAGCAGTGCTCACAAAACCAATCACCTAATGACGTGCCAGTACACAGGTATTTCTGGATCATTTTATATAGAATTTATGCAATAATATGTATACTACGTGAAACATTCAACAATTAACACGTTAACGGCTGTTACTAATGCGCAGAAACAACTGTTGTATTTCATCTTTTTGAATTATATTTTTTTTAGGTCTGTATATGTATATATATATATGTGTGTGTGTGTGTGTGTGTGTGTGTGTGTGTGTGTGTGTGTATACATACATACAATGGTAGATGGATACATATTTAGGTACATATATGTGTGTATACGCGCGTGCGCTTGTGTGTGTGTGTATATAGGTTGACAATTACACATAGGTAGATCTGTGTATGAATCCATACAAGTAGATAAGTGGTGGCGTCGACGTCAGTAGTAGTGCTTGTGGCTGTTGTGCTTCTTGTTGTGGGGAAAAGCAACTTCTCCGAGGGATTTCCATGCCAGAATCAGCTGAAAGTTCTGAAGGTCTAAATGCAATCATTGATTGACGTACAGAAAGAAATACCATCACGATCACCAACATCACCTCCTACTACTACCAGTACTCATCGCTAACACTACGAGAATTAGTATCGCCATCACAACCAATAATACCACAAACCCCAACTTTACTTTATCTACCATTGTCACGACATCGACCACCACCTGTGCTACCAACATAACCACGTTGCAACATCCTCACCTCTATACTAAGTATAATAGTAGAATAAAGATAATCCTTTATAATATATGCACATAGCCTGAAATTTTGAAAGTGGAGGTGCCCAATTGATTATATACACCCAAGTGCTAGAATAGTAATTATATTATCGGTCCGGAAAGGGAAGGGTTACCATTGATCTCAGTATCTGACAGGTACTTTATTTTGTCGATTTTGGAGTGATGAAAGCTAAGTTGAGCTCAGCAGGAATTGCAGCCAGTACGCGACCAAGAGGAAGGTTCCTGGGTTCAAATAATAACCACGCGACATGGACCAACACCCCATCACAATACACCATTAAGACATCTGCTACCATTAACAAAGTAGCACCACCAACACCGCGAACAACAACAAGACACATTTATAATAATAAAAACAACAACGGGAGTAATAACAACAGGACCACAATCACTACACTATCAACCACAACAATAACATCAAAACTGTAATACGATTGCCCCCACTACTACTACTACAATTGTCACCACCACCGTTACTGCCACAACCACCACCATTACTGCCATTATCACTCCCACAACAGTACATAAAAAAAAAATCTTTTGGCATGCAAAATCTTTTTTTGTGAAGTTTACGACATTTTCTTTCTGTTTATTGTGTAATTAAAGATTGTTGGGAATCTAAAGTTTTGATTTAATGGTTCCGTTTTGGCGGTCAACTGATGATGAAGAATTCTTGACTCCAACCTGACCACAACACTTTCTCATAAAGCCACATCACTGTCTGGAATCGGAGAGATTCCAACTTTGATAATATAACTTAAATGTGATAGTTATAACCGAATCCACGGGGAGTGCAAGATAGATAGATAGATAGATAGATAGATAGATAGATAGATAGATAGATAGATAGAGAGATAAATAGATAGATAGACATACAGGCAGACAGACTAACAGATAGATAGATAGATAGATAGATAGATAGATAGATAGATAGATAGATAGATAGATAGATAGATATGTATGTATTTGATACATTCAAAATGTTTTGGTTTGTATCTTCGATAAATGAAAAACTTGTTGCACACACATACAAACGCACGCGCGTACATACATGCACGCGCGTACAAACACGCAAGCGCGTGCGCGAGAGTTTTTATGTTTGTGTGTGTGTATGTGTTCATGTGATGGACACATCGCACAGATGATAGAAAAAAAAACTGACAAGAAATGTGCATACTAATACTATACGCTTTTGCACAGTTACGTGAGCACACGTAAATATATTCATACACATACGCACACCCTGTACTCCAGCCATAAATATATCTCTTCTTAATCTAATATCCATAAACACATCAATGATGCCTCCAGTTATTGACACCGTTCAATATATTAACCGATGCTAAAATATCTGGCCAGGTTCTAGTTACGACTCCAAAAAAATGAGAAACAAATATATGAAAATACTTTTTACTTTTACATGAATTTACTAGCTTTTTATCATGACGAAGCAAGTGCATCTGCATCTACATACAGAAAGATAAATTTACACATGCAA
This sequence comes from Octopus bimaculoides, assembly GCF_001194135.2. Taxonomy (NCBI): domain Eukaryota; kingdom Metazoa; phylum Mollusca; class Cephalopoda; order Octopoda; family Octopodidae; genus Octopus; species Octopus bimaculoides. The sequence continues at coordinate 31,393,574 of NC_068991.1, forward strand.
ACACACATACATATGTGTATGTGCATATATTTGTATCTATGTACATATGTATATATATGTGTATATATATATATATATATATATATATATATAT
>NC_068991.1:31394004-31396184 GCF_001194135.2 Octopus bimaculoides
ATTGATTCCTTCAATATATACAACAGTAGAATGATAGTTCTCACAACACACTACCTGAAGAGACATGTTGTGGCAAAACTAGTAATCTAAACACTGGATATCTAGCTATTGATATATTTATAAATATGCTCTGTGTAAAAATGTTATAACTTAGAAGAATCCATTAATTATAATACAAAAAACATTTTGTTTTATGTTCACTTGTTATAAAAACAATTTTACATTAATCTCATGGGTAAATCTGAAGATGGCTTAGGCGTAGCAGTGTGGTAAGAAGTTTGCTTCTTAACCACATGGTTCCAGGTTCAGTCCCACTGCGTGGCATTTTGGGCAAGTATCTTCTACTATAGCCTCGGGCCGATTAAAGCTTTGTGAGTGGATTTAGTAAGCGGAAACTACAAGAAGACCGTCGTATGTATGCATACATACATACATAGTGTCTGAGAATTAAGGCAACCAACTTTTTGCAATTTTGCCAAAGAAAACTATTATATCTGGGGTCTGAGCGTTGCAATGCAATGGTAAAGGAAAGATAATTATGACACTACCACATTTACTTGATATGATCACCTCTATTTCTAATAACAATATTAAGTCTAGCTGCGAAAGATTCACATGAGGCATGCCGCTGTTCTTGTGAAATTGAAGCCCATTCCTGACGCAATTTTTGCCTTCAGAGCGTCGAGCGAAGCGGGAGGACTACTCGAGATCCTCGTCTCCAAAATGGACCAAACAGAAAACTCCAATGGGTCGAGATCAGGGCCTTTTGAGGACCAAACATCCTTGCCTATGAAGGACGTAATGCTTTTCTGAGTCCAGCCCTATGTCTGTTTGGAGCTGTTGGAGAGTGTCAAGTCTTGTTGGAAGCTCCAAGGTGCGCCTTGAAGGTGGTCATTCACCCATGGAAGCCGTTCAGCTTCCAGAATGTCGCTAATGTATCGCTGCGTGTTAATTTTAACACCCGAGGGTACAAAAACGAGGAGAAACCTTCCAGTGGCTGCCACAGCCGCCGAAACCATAACTGAGTGTGGATTTTTACGTCAATTTACGACTCTACCCTCGATGGTGCCAGGTACACGCCGAAGTTGGTCGTTCCGGGTGTTTACTGTCTGTTCGATGTCAAACTTCCTTTGATCAGTAAACACCAGGTTCGACAACGTGCCTTCAGCAATCTGATTCAGGATCAGAAGACTTCTCTCCAGTTTCATGACCTTATGAACTTGCGTGAGCTCATAACGGTGGATCATCTTGTAGGGGTAGGTCCTGAGATCCTCCTTCAGCACTTGATACATCAATGTTCGGCTTATTGTTGCTGTAGCAGCCAGTTTTCTGACGGAAAGACAAATATTTCGCCGTATCTTTTGTCTGGTACTTTTTATAAGCTGAGGGGTCCACACATTTCCTTTTCGGCCACGTCTATGTCGATCAGCGGTGGAACCAGTTCCTTGAAATTTTCTAGATTGTTAGTCGCCTAATTTTAGGCTGTTTTGCTCGATCTCTATTACTTTCCCCTCCTTTGTGGTGGGTTATGATTGTTTTTCGGCCTATAGCCATTACCTAATTTATAAATCTAAATTTATTTAGTCTGAAACAAAAAGGAGACACACCAAGCTTTTGTAATGATGTATAATTTTCATATCTTATCACATTTATTGATAGTTATTAAAGTCCGAAATTTCGATCGCTTTAATTTTCGGGACACTCTGTGTATATATATATAACCTTTTTTCCCAACCAGTCGCCATGCTTGATCACTAAATCCACAAGTTTTTTATTCTCTCTCCGTTTATTTTCTCTTATCCCTTTCTGTTGAAGAGCGTAGGCTCGAAACGTAAAAGACTTTCTCACTTTCCCGAGCGTCAAACTAATACACCTGCTTGTTGTTCGTACACCTGTCTTTGTCTTTTATTTTTCTGTAAATTTGCTTTTCTGTACATTTCAACTGTATATATATACTTCCTTTAGTCAAACAAATCGACCCCAGGACTTATTCTTTGTAAGCCTAGTACTTATTCTACCGGCCACTTTGCCGAACCACTAAGTTACGGGGACGTAAACACACCAGCATCGGTTGTCAAGCGATGGTGGGAAAACAAACACAGACACAAACAAACATACACATACATACACACACACGCGCACACACACACACACACACAAACACACACACACATATATAT
>NC_068991.1:31396476-31397306 GCF_001194135.2 Octopus bimaculoides
AATTGACTTACAAGGCTTTGGTCGGCCATTGTTAAATGCTCGAAATACGAGACTAGAAAAACAGCCAACAACTGATGAGGGTCATTCTTTATGTTGTTTGTTTTGTTTTCCATTTGTGTCTTTCGTTGTTCGAAAGAATAGTTCATGTTCCATGTACTCGTGCTTCCTATTTTTTTTTGTACACGTTTCGTGACGTCCTGTGCCCACATATGCATATATATATATATATATATATATATCTTTTATCTTTTTCTTACTTCAGTCATTAGACTGCGGCTGCATGTATGTATGTGTGGTCTAATATCTCATCACTTTTATATATATATGCACAAATATACGTGTGTGCGTGTAACAACACATTCGGGCTCCTACCATAGTAAATTGCACTTCAAACCTAACAGCTTACCCAACAACAAAGTATATATTAAAACCATTCAAAATAAACAAGTGGTCTTGCATATAAGATATTGACTCATGCGTTGGTGTTTTCGTTTACTTCTTTATTGCCATTCCAATTTATAACGTTTCCTTCCCACCCATGCTTTCATGTCTTTAGAAATTTGCGTATATTTCAGCCTCTTACCATTTGATTTTGCTGTTTTAGGATGCACACACACACACACACACACACACACACACACACATGAACTCAATTTCGTTATCAAGGAGGAAAAAATATTTCTTTATGTCGTTCGCTTTATTTTCTCATCTTCATACTTCTCCTTCTTTACTTACTCCTTCCCCTGTATATAGTTTAAGTATGTTTTTTATTGTTATTTCTTCCTTCGATATGTTTTCTACCTCTCTTCCTCGTCTACCTCTATTTCGTT
>NC_068991.1:31397664-31400559 GCF_001194135.2 Octopus bimaculoides
AAGTGTGTTATAAAAATGGGAAAACATATTTCCATGGATCCTGATATTGTATTTGGCACACACTAAATGTTATCAGTAATATCACATTTCTTCATTCTTGAGCGATCGATTCGCAAGCCATTGAATAATTTGGTTTACTATTTTCGAGTCGTCGCCACAGACACCGCCACTGTGATACCTACAACAATTGAGGCCCCCACCACTGTCATCATGTGACCGTCGTAAGTTCCACTACAAAAATCTTCAATACCAATATAGTCATCATCAACCCCCAAATCGTCATCACCCCGACATCGTCGTCATCATCCCAACATCACAAACTCACATCACCCTCATATCATTATCATCATCACTACCACCCCTAATGCTACCCTCTTACATTTATTACCTCTTACATTATAACACCTGTTCAGTTGTTATAAACAAGAACAACTTATGTATTAGCCTTCAATCAGCACAAGCATTCACTCAACAACTGCATATCAACAATATACATTTTAATCATCGTTACTAAACACTACATCTAACGACCCAGCAACCACTACTAAGCACTTCGCTATACTATATCCAATACTGTAGCAACCATCACAAACACTAGCTCCAGCCAGATCACAGAAGTATCAACGTCATATATGTGTTAACATTTACTACCAATGTGATCATAATCTATAAAATCAATACTCATTACTGCTCAAAACTAAGGAACGTTCCACCGTCACTGATCCATTACAATCACATCAATCAATCCCAGACACCAATCAAAAACATCAATGCTGTTACCATAGGTTGTTGGGATTAGATCATTTGTAATGTAAGGTAAACTTAAATACAATATGTGTCGATGTTAAAAGTAAATAAAGTGATTACATCATAGGTTTTATTTCTCTGTTGATATAAACATTCTTTTAAATAAAAATGAGCTAAGTGGTAACAACTCAGAGCGGCCAGCAGTATTTATTTGAACAGCATAGGCAAATACAGGTGTATCAGACAAGATTGTAACATAAATTCTTGACTTATCAAAATTATTTCTGCCTAGGATGTAACATAATTGACAAATTCTAATTAAGACCAGCTCCACTTGAGAAGGATAGGGGATGATATCAAAAATCAAGAATTCTCGAAAGTCCCTCCTCTTTAACACAATACACAACCCTCCCTACATTTCTTAATCATTTTAAATATCTCCTTGTCCTTCTTGTACCTTCTGTTTTACTATTTCTTTTAGTTACTTCGAAGGAAGTATCCTAAAAATGTAGACCGTTTGAAGATTCAAGGCCCAAACCTTTATTTAGTTCCCGTGTTTAAAATCAGACATGTAGAGCATCAGACCTTTGTCTAAAACTTCAGAAATATATCTAGAACTTATGAAATGCGTCTAAAATTTCACGGCAAGCAAACTTACTGACGCAGAATCTCTTGAATCTTAATGTGTATTATATGTTAATTTATGGCAACCTCTAACTTAATTCATAGATTGACCCTCGCCAGTGAAGGAATTCTTCTTGTTTACTATTTACTGACACCTAACTGAGCACAAAGCTGGTAGCTACATTACGCTCCAGAGAAAGCCACAGCTTTTTTTGAAAACCAATAAACTGAATATTATGCATACATTCGAAGCAAGATGTGTATATACAGGGTGCGTAAGATATTTGAGGACAGATTTATGTTTATGAAAAAAACAGATATATAATAACAGATACTAACTTCATTTATCAAAAAATGCTATCAGGATAAAAATAAACCTTCTTTTCTATAATGTTATTCAATAAAGCCACCTTCAACTTCAACTACTGCTTCTATATGACATCTAAGTCATCTACATGCTCGAATCAAGTGGTCCTGGTTCATTTTAGACATTACTCTGACTATGGCAGCTTTTAAAGAACCCTTGGTGCTATGGACGTGTTTATTGACCTCTCTTTCAACAACGCTCCACATGTAATAGTCCAATAGATTGAGATCTGGGGAATTAGGAGGGCAAAAGTTAGGGATTATGTGATCATGAAAATTTTCAGCCATCCATTCATGTGTTACTAGAGCCATGTATGATAGTACAGAGTCTTACTGAAACACATATGGCCTTCTATTGCATAAACTGTCTATCCGGCACTTAACCATTATTTCCAGGACTTCAATGTAGGCGGCAGAGTTAACTCTAAGGCCTTGTAGAAAGACGTAAGTAGGCATCATATGTCCTTTATTGCTGACAACCACTAAAACCATGACAATTGCAGGAAATTTTGTATGTATAACACTTGAAACTTCAGAAGGGTCTGCACATAACCAACTGTCATTTCTTCTATTAACCTTTTAGTCTTGGTCGAAGTTTTTCTCGATTGAGAAAAACCAAATCAAATCTTCTGCTGGATTTTTCAGTTCGTTTAAGAGCCTTTTAGATCTGATGTAGTGATTTTCTTTTGCTTTTTCGGACAAATTGACCTTTCCTCATCATATAAGACTTATATATGATGTCTTCGTGGACAACATTTCTGACTGTTCCTTCTGACACTTTGCAATTGACCTCATAGACTTTCTGGGATTGTAATCAATGGTCTGTTGAACTTGCTGGATAAATTCAGGTTTTCCGATGATTTCAGAGTGTTTAGAATGCTTTTTATGCTTTGATGCTGGTGATACGTTTCCATCTTTAGTCTCTAACTCCTTACGAACTATGTAGACGAGAGATCTGGCAACTTTTAAAAAATCAAGATATTTCTAAATCGCTATGCTTAGCATTTACAACCGCGATAACAGCATGCCTCTTCATTTCTTGAGTAAGCTGAGGGTCTGCCATTATTATTTTCTGAAATAAAGATTATACAGAGTTAGCAAAATATGCAACAATCACCAAAAAAGGTATGTCCTCAAATAACTTACGCACCCTGTATA
>NC_068991.1:31401096-31401555 GCF_001194135.2 Octopus bimaculoides
CTGTTTTATTTTTATTGTATTTGTGTAACATTGTTCGTTTTTTTCCGTCCTTGTTTTTGTATACATTCGCTGATTTCTTCCAAGGAATCTAATGCTCTTAGCTTGGTTTTTCCTTGGGGATGGCCAGATTGGAGCAATATCGAGAATAACCAGCCGAAATTGCAAGGATAATCTGGATCTCGACTGAGGAAAGAAAACTCCGAATGACCTGTCCTTGTTTCCTTGTATCGTTTATCTGGATGTTTTGTCCCTTTCTTGTATCACTTAACTGTCTGGATGCTTTGCGTCCTTGTCCCATTCTGTATTATTTATACATATATATATATAAATATATATATATACATACATACGTATATATATGTGTGTATGTGTGTATGTGTGTATGTATGTGTGTCTGTGTGTGTGTGTGTGTGTCTCTCTCTCTCTCTCTCTCTCACTCTCTCTCTCTCTCTCTCTCTC
>NC_068991.1:31402919-31411499 GCF_001194135.2 Octopus bimaculoides
TATACATATACAGGGGAAGGTTTAGAAGTATATTCAAATATATATTTTCTATATATATACAAATATATATATAAATCCAAAATGCATATTTATGTATATGCACACACACACACACACACACACACACTCACACACACACACACACACACACACAAGCACGTACACGTGCTCACGTAAGTACACTTCTTAAATAGATCTATCCGTGATCATATACACGCATGCACACCCAAAGCTCTCACCCGCATACACACAGAATTAACATTTTACAAGAAAGTACACACACATATATACTTGGTAAAATACAAGGACTCCAATACACACAGACACATACACACACTCACAGAGGAGAACATTCTCTCACCCTCTCTGTATCCACTATTCCCTTTCCGTTTCTCCTTCCTTCTCTTTCACCCCTCACCTAAAACCAAATATTGAAACTTCACTCTCAAACAAGATTCTTCCACCATTACAAAGAGACGACTCCCAAACTAAAATTTGAAATTGTAATAAAATAAAGCAAGTATGTGTAACTGTTCGAGTTGAGTGGTCACGGTATCGAATAGCGCTCACCCCCGTCTCACCATCGAAATCTTGAAACATATCGGATTGTAATCTATATTCAATGCCTCGAGGAATTCTCAGCGCTAAATCACGATGACTTTCGTTTTAAACCCTTTTCTCTCATTTATTTATTCAAACATAAATAGAGAAAATAATAAGGGGTGAATATATGAACAAAAATAATGCAATACTAAATATAGTGATGATTAATTTTAATATTATTATTGTTATTATTATTATTATTATTATTATTATTATTATTATTATTATTATTATTATTATTACTATTTATTGATTGAGAGAGCTGTTCATGTCATCAAAGTGACACTGGGGTAAAATATACGAAGCCCAATATACCCATCATAACTACTCGTCTGATAAGGGTACACCAAGCACATGCATCACAACCATATGTGCGCGACATGATGATCTCATATCAAGATAAAACAGCGCATGACCTCGCAGGTGGGGCCCACTTAGAATTTTCTTCGGGTCGAGTAGCCCTTCCCGCTCTAAAGGTCACTGAATAAGAGTTGTTTAAGGATGTTGAACGAAACACCCATGTTTCCAAAGGTTAATTATCCAAACCGCAAAGAAGTCCTTTCAACACATGGCTATGATGCTCCCCAACTACTTCTGCACGTGATCAGAGATGCACATATCATCAGCCACCAAGGGACATGCTCAACTGGTTATGGTCAAACAGCTGACAAGCAAATCTGTTGTATTGAGCAGATATGTTTTATAACCAAGACAAAACAATGTACATGATAACACTTCCAATCTCTTAAGCTCAGAAGCCATGAGAGCCACTGCCTGGTACTGCATCAGGGCATTTATTATTATTATTATTATTATTATTATTATTATTATTATTATTATTAGTATTAGATAGATAGATGAGTTCTTAACTTTTGTATACGATTGCCAAATTGATGGATTTTGGCAATCGTATACAAAAGTTAAGAACTCATCTATCTATCTATTACATTTCTGCTGAGTTACCAGTCCTTTATATAAACTAAAAATTATTATTATTATTATTATTATTATTATTATTATTATTATTATTATTATTATTATTATTTAAGGCGGTGAGCTGGCAGAATCGTTAGCATGCCGGTAAAATGCTTCGTGGCATTTCGTCCGTCTTTACGTTCTGAGTTCAAATTTCGCCGAGGGTGACTTTGCCTTTCATCCTTTCGGGGATCGATAAATTAAGTACCAGTGAAATACTGGGGTCGATGTAATCGACTAGTCCCCTCCCATCAAATTTCAGACCTTGTGCCTTTAGTAGAAAAGATTATTATTATAGTTGTTATAGGTGAGCTAGCAGAATCGTTATCACGCCGGGCAACATGCTTCGTAGCATTTCGTCCGTCTTTACGTTCTGAGTTCAAATCTCACCGAGGTCGACTTTGCCTTTTATCCTTTCGGGGTCGATGAAATATATACCAATTACGCACTGGGTTCAGTGTAATCGACTTACTCCTCCTGCCAACTTTCAGGCTTTGTGCCTATAATAGAAAAGATTATTACTATTAAGGTGGCGAGCTGGCAGAATCGTTAGCACGTCGAACAATATGTTTAGCAGCAATTCATTCGTTTTTAGGTTTTGAGTTCAAATTCCGCCGAGGTTGGCATTGCCAGTCACCCTTTCGGAGTTGATAGAGTAAGTACCAGTTGAACACTGAGGACGATTTAATCAATTTGTCCCTCCCACTAAATTCCTGGCAGAATCGTTTGCACTCCAAGTAAAATACTTGACGGCATTTCTTTCGGCTTTACATTCTAAGTTCAAATTCTGCCGAGGTCGACTTTGCCTTTCATCCTCTTGGCGTCGATTAAATAAGTATCTCTAGAACATGGGATTGATGTAATCGACTAGACCCTTCTTCCGAAATTTCAGGTCTTGTTCCTCTAATAGGAAGGTTTATTACTATTCGTATGACTGTCGATTTGTGCACACTTGTCTGCCTCGCTCCGAAAGGCTGCTCAAGTTCAATAGTTAATTAAGAACCCTTCTACGTCTTGAAATAAAGTGTTTTTCTCAAGAATACAACCTATCGCCCAGTCTAAAAATCGAAACCGCAATCAAACAACCATGGATGCAACACCCAAGCCAGTCTTTTTCTGTTTTCTAAAAGGGATTTACACGATTATCTAAGCTGTTTTTACAGCCATACATACATACATACATACACACACACACACACACATATATATATATATATGAAGTGTACACTCTACTTAGGCTTTCCTTCCCGGCTGGTTGGGCGCTTAAATCGAGATACACACACACAGAGTATGTGCGATATGCATGCAATAAACATTCGGTATCGGAATAGAAAATAAATAAAATTTGCGAAAAGTGGTTATGCATACACATGCACATATTCACACACATGCACACACGCATACTACTTGTGCGCGTGTATATAAAGAGGTATCATATTGTATAAGAGAAAAGGGGTGGGGCTAAAGAAAGAGAAATAGGAAAATGAGCAGCTGAATGAAGCAGGTCTGACATTTAACTTCCAATAATGGTGTTTTGTCAGTTTTTAAATAAAATTACACAGGTTGTTTTAAGCAGACTTATTCAGGATTGGGTTAAACAAGGGGAACTTAGTAAATAAATATCAGCGACAGAGGCAGTATTAATACTGAGAGGCAATATTTATCCCCTCTTAAAAGTGGATCTTCTATAAGAACCAACTATACTATATAGGCGCCGGCGTGGCTGTGAGGTAAGAAGCTTGCTTCCCAACCACATGATCGCAGAATCAGTCCAACTGTGTGGCATCTTGGATAGGCGAGTGGATTTGGCTGATGGAAACTGAAAGAAGCCCGTCTTATATATCTATGTGTATGTGTCTTTATGTCTGAGTCTGTCCCCCACCTACTCGTTGACAACTGGTGTTGGTATGTTTGTGTCCCTGTAACTTAGCGGTTCAGCAAAAGAGTCCGATAGAATAAGTGTCAGGCTTAAAAAATAAGTACTAGAGTCGATTAATTCGACCAAAAAATTTAAGGCAGTACCCCACCATGGCCGCAGTCTAATGATTGAAACAAGTCAAAAAATAAAAGAATATATTACCGTAGAGAAACTCATACTGGTCTTGGTGTAAAATGCACTCTTGTTTATATCGCTGGCGAGGTGATAAATCTCCACCTCCTCCAGCGCCAAGGAGATTTCGACCTTTGTTGGTCTTGTCAGTGATGGACGATCGACCGCTAGAGTTAGCAGTGACTCATACCACCACCAGCGATGTTTTGTATAACCCCAAGTCATTCTTAATCAAGTATGACTAGACCTGTAAGAACATGACCGGGCGAAGAGGCAGCTTTAATTTCCCGATCATTTATTCAAGATTCACTGAGACCTAAGTCTACCTTGGTACCGTACTATACATTCTGTTCTAGTATTCATTGGTTTTCTTGTAGGTGCAATGTGAAACTTAAAGCATCAAACATCTGCATCAAATCAAGTTTGCTCACCCCAGCTGTGACTACCAGTAAAATTATAGGCCGTGTAGCAAACAAAGGACCCTATATATGGTCAGTCAAAATACTAAAAACAATATTGCCATCAAACCACTCGTAACTGTCTTGATAAAGAAGTACGTTGTGTAATAATCCTTTAAATTACAGCGACTAGGAATGAAGTATAGGGAGATGGGGCTAGTCAATTACATCGGTCCCAATATTTGGCTGGTGCCTATTTAATAGACACTGAAAGGATGAAAAGTCAACATCGGTGGAATTTAGGCTCAGAACATAAGACGAATGAAATGCTGCTAAGCATTTTCTCCGGCGTGTCAACGATCCTGCCAGCTCTTCCTGAGAAGGGGAGATAATCTCGAGATTCAAGAATTCTCCAAAGCCATATAAGAGTGCACATACATATATACGCATGCCTGCATCGACACACGTATCTATATAGGCACATATACACACACAATATGCATATATTTAAGTATACATATTACGCGTCTATAACATATGAATTCATACATATGCACAAGGACGTAGAACAAATAAGTATAAATGTACATACGCTTATATACTTATATATACACAAACATATATAGATGTAAACATATATGCATGCATATACACACCCTTATATATGCATATGTACATACATACTTAAACCTACATCTGTATACACATGCGCATATCTTTGTATATTTACATATGCACACATGTTTAAAATCGTACGTCTGCCTAAACATTCTTATATGCATTAGTTTGTTTGTGTGTGTGTGAGTATGTGTGCGTGTGCGTGTGCGCGCGCGTGTGTGTATTTAGATATATAAGAGCAAAATGCAAACGAAATCATTGAAAAAATATTAGCCAACGCAAGACTATATCCATTAACAACGGAACCAAAAGTGAAAACATGCGGTCGGCCTAACTGTGGCACATGCCCCCACCTTTTGGAGGGTGCAGAATTCCACTTTAAACAAGGTGAAATATTTAAGATTAAATCAAATTTCACCTGTGCCTCGGAAAACCTGATCTATGCTATTACCTACTTAGAGTGCGCTAATCAATATATTGGCCAAACAGGAATTTCACTCCGTCGAAGAACCACTCTTCACAAAGAACAAATCCGCCACCCACAATACAGACAGATACAAGTCAGTGAACACATACAAAGGTGTGCTAGGAACCTTAATCCAAACTTCCTAATTTTCCCCTTCTATCAATGTTCACAGAACACCTCAGTACAGCAAACAATAAATAAAGAAGCAACTTTCATCAATAAATATCATTCACAACTTAACATGAACACATAACATAATACAGAACACTACTAACATTACCAATAATACCACTAACTCCCATACATCCCATACACTATTCATATTACAGTATTATATCTATCCTAATTGCACCACGTCCAGAACTACTTACCTACCTTATACATAATCTTTTTACTCAGGGACAAGTAGACCCGACACTGTGCTCATTCAAAGCCAGTGAACAGCGTTTGACGATACCGATATGACTTTGAATCTCATTAACAATTCAAGATAATGAATTTAATTCCTCTTAATTCTACCTCAGTTCATCTAATTGTATATATTTATCGTTACTTTTCATAAAATAGCCTTTATTTTTTTTTATATCCAATGTGCATTTTCGCTTTTTTCTCATAAAAAAGCCTTTATTTTTTTATTTGTTTCAGTCATTTGACTGCGGCCATGCTGGAGCACCGCCTTTAGTCGAACACATCGACCCCTGGTCTTATTTTTTATAAGCCTAGGTCTTATTCTATCGGTCTCTTTTGCCGAACCGCTAAGTTACGGGGACGTAAACACACCAACATCGGTTGCCAAAGGATGGTGGGGAACAAACACAGACACACAAACATATACATACATATATATACAACGGACTTCTTTCAGTTTCCGTCTACCAAATTGACTCACAAGGTTTTGGTCGGCCCGAGTCTATAGTATAGCTTACTTATCACACAGCCACTCCTATATATATAATTATCAAAGTTGGGATATAAGTCCAGGTAGGTATATAGCAAGTCTCAGATACATATATATATATATATATATATATATACATCTGTTTTTTTCATGATCGAAGATCGGAGATGTGCTGAATACTATGGTAGGGTTTTGTAATTTATACAGGCTGATCCTTTTTACTGTTAGGCGTGAATTTCCTTGAATTCCAGAGTATTCCTTGGAGAGTATAGTCTAGATACTGGATCCAGTGTATTTTGTTTTCCTGGCAAATTAAATAACGGTTGTCGATGTTTGTGTTTACAAGCAGCTGATGTCAAACGAAATCAAATATACTCGAAGTATACTTGCCATTTCAACGCTTACAAAAAAAGGAGTAAAAGCCATATTCCACTGAAATTTTTTTAAGAATGAAATTGTTAAAAAAAGCGAAATCTTCATCGTTGAAGGTAAAGTTTTGAAATAAGCCATGAATGGACATTAATTTGGGTTTGTATTATTCACTATACGAGCCTTTATTATTATTTTTATCATCATTATTATTATTATTATTATTATTATTATTATTATTATTATTATTATTATTATTATTATCACCATCATGATCATCATCTTTATTATTATCACCATCATCATCGTCATCATCATCATCATCATATAATCATATCATCATCTCTCGTACAATGTGTTTATATACATACATACATATATGTGCGTGTGTATGGTGTGTGCATGTGTGTGTATGTGTGTGTACTTGAGTGTACATGTATATGTGTGTGTGCATGCGTGTTCTATGTGTGTGTGCGCGTGCGCGTAGATTTGTACGTGCATACGAAAATATAGTATGGAGACGATGCAATAACACGCTCGATTCGGTGTATCAAATTTGTGTACAGCTTCTAACATGGCTGTCAACAGATTTCAGTGAAATCTATTGAAGGCTTGAGACCGGAGATATTTACATTATCCTCCCGAACAGAGTACATTGTGTCATGCCATAAGTATGCGAGAGATCAGAGGTCAGAGGTTTCCAAAGGAATTCTAAAACTTCCACCACCTCATCTACCCATATGTTTATGGTAATGCGGCTGGTTCCTACAGAATCTGCTGTCAGTAGTTCTGATGTGGACAAGAGTAACAACATAACAAAAATAACCAAAATGTACAATTTATGTTGTTTTAGCCATTGTTGTTGTGGTGGTGGTCCCGGTGGCCTTAATGGTACTGATGATGGTGGTGGTCATTGCTGGACGTTCCTGTTTAGCCCCAGCTGAAATCTAATCGAGCAGTCTTATGAACATAAAGACAGCGAACTGGCAGAATCGTTAGCACGCCTAGCGAAATGCTTGGCAGTATTTCGTCCGTCTTAACGTTCTGAGTTCAAATTTGCTTTTCATCTTTTCAGGATAGATAAAATAAGTACCAGTTGAGCACTGGGATCGATGTAATTGGATTAACTACTCCTGGGTAACTGCATCTCTCTGCCAAGCAATATCGAGCCAAGCGATGTCGTGACAGCATAGGCTCATTAAACCAGTATGGTCACAACTTCAAATTCACGGCTTCCACATAAGACCGTGGTTGGTGGAGAGAACATATTGAGGCCTTCGTCCTGCAGTAGATTGAACGCAAGCAATCCAATCCCAACCAATCCATGATCACAATCACACCATGACCATCCCAGTTTTATGTACACCACAATTTTCAACATGTCCTTTCATTAAATATGATTTGAGAAAAATTTGACATTTATTTCTCGCAGGTCAAACCACCACATCGATGTTTCACTGTTGGCTCGGTAATGGTTGATGGTGTAGCTGGTGGGTGATGCCTATCATATTGTTGTTGCTGATGTTGTTGCTGCTCGTAATGTTGCAAATTGCTGTTGTTATTCATGCTGTTTAACCCCAGGACATCCTAAATCCAGTTATGGACTATAATCCTCAAAAGTATTTGTCATAGATGTTGCTATTGTTGTAATTGTAATATTCCTTGTCGTTTTCACGAGCGGAAATATGGTCTAAAGCAAGCATGTCAAATTGTCTTTACGGGCTGCATTGCTCACATAAATATTGCTATGTGGGACTACATATTTTTAAACATGCGTTTACAACCATGTAGTAGTAGTAGTAGTAGTAGTAGTAGTAGTAGTAGTAGTAGTAGTAGTAGTTCTTTTTCTTCTCCGTCTTCGTCTTCTTCCTCTTCTACTTGTTTACACTTTGCTATCAGTTTCCTAAACCCTATGTGTATTCATGGATTATAATTTCACAGTGAGCCTTTAACAAATCGTATGTGATTTATGACCTTGACTGTAGCTATGTCCCAAGCTTAATTTTACTTCGATATCCAGCAATATGGACGTCACAATCTTCACAAGATTTTCGTCTTAGCTATCGGAGTAAAAGGCCAGCTAGTTTTATACATCGAACGACTATCACCAATCGCTGAATCTAGATTACTGAATACTAACGTGAAAATATTGTACGGATGTACCCACACACAATATAAATATATATATATATATATATATATA
>NC_068991.1:31411742-31413814 GCF_001194135.2 Octopus bimaculoides
ATATATATATATATATATATAAGTACTTACTGTGGACAAGGCTACGTGGCGTTCGATTATAAATTAAAAATACACATTTAAGTACGGGACATCACCAACAAGTGGAAAATACGTAAACACACAGAGACATGTACAGGATAAAATACCAAAAGAAATCTAACTCCTCCTCAGTTGCCGTGTGCCAATGCAAGATTACCTCTGGAACCAAGGAATTTTTTCATATTGGATTATCTTCTACGGATTTGCAATCCAGACTGGCGAACCACTTTTCTACCTTCAAATACAATCGGAAACGTAATTCCACAGGACTTAGTAAACCAATCTAGCACTCTGACAAACTTTTTTCTTTAGATTGAAAAATTTTATCTAGATCATTCCCCTATGACAAAGGGAAATTTTCTGTCCTCTCCGCACGGAAGAGCAATTTTCTCTCCTCTTTTCCAAACATAAACTGGTGAACACGTTAACGGAGCGAGTTTACAGGTGTTCACATTGGAAAAAATCACTATTTCGCTTTTTTAAAAATAATATCTACCCCTTACCTAATAATAATTTCTTCAAATTATCTTTTTTTATTCTTTATTCTTACTTCCCATAACCTTTATACCTCCCTTCATCTTTTCTTCCCATTTTTTATCTATCCAATTTTTCCCCTCTCTCTCTCTCTCCCCTCTCTCTCCTCTCTCTCCTCTCTCTCTCCTCTTTCTCCTCTCTCTTTTAACTTTGTTTTCTCCTCCCCCCCTATTTATCTATACTTTCTGTTCTTCCCTCACTCTATGAAATATATTTCCTTAATGGCATTTTAAAATGTTATCGTTCCCTTCACTACTTAGCTTTCCATATATGTATATGCGTGTATATCTGTATCTGTTTCTGTAAGTATATATATTATGTGTGTGCACCAATATGCGTATGTATTTATGTATGTCTGTGTATGTAAGTATGTGTTTGGATGTGTATGTGTTTATGTAAGTACGTGGTCGTACACGTCTATAAACGTATGTATGTGTTATAAGTATATGTATGTGTGTACGTGTATGCATGTATGTGAATATATATGTGTACTTATGTGTGGATGTGTATATATGTAGATGTTTATGTGTGTACATGTATGTATGTATGTGTATATATATATATACATATATATATATATATATACATAAAATGTATAAATACATAAATGCGTGTATGCGTGTGTGCGTACGTATGTGCATATGCATATATATATGTATATATGTCACATTTTCTGTAGATTCTTATACCTGTTAAAATGTCTATTTGATGAGCACTGTTGCTTATATCCGCTTTGATGAGATTGATACATTGCTGATCATTATTCATCCTGTCGGATGTATTTTGAGTGCATCCATCAAAACATATGTCGATGATATGACGATATAAAGGATTTAATAACAGCTTGAGCGTTTGTCACCATTTTCAATGTTTCCTACTTTATCCTAAATACGTCTCGCTTCTCCCCGAGATCAAATCCCACATATGTGTGACTATTGTTTCTTGGGACACTTAAGCAACATTTAGCTACCTTGTAATTATTACCCTGAGTGGATTTAGCACACGAAAACTGAAAGAAGCTTGTCGTGTATATATATATATATATATATATACGTCTGTGTTTGTCCTCATAACTACTTGACAACCAGTGTTGATGTGTTTACGTCTCCGTAACTTAGCATATAATATTTTCATACATGTATATATGTAAATGTATATATGTATGAAAATATTATAGGTATATTTTTATACCTCTAGCTTTGAAGTCTTGCACCATGTTTTGTTTGTTTTTGAAGCTCAAAATTTTTCATACAGCTCTCGTATATACATATATATATATGTATATATATATATGTGTATACATATTTATATATATATATATATATATATATATATATATGTATGTATGTATGTATGTATGTATGTATATATATATGTGTATATATATTTATATATTTATATATATATATATATATATATATATATATACATACATACATACATATATGTGTGTCTAAATTCACACACACACACACACACACAGATATATATATATATAT
>NC_068991.1:31414349-31416524 GCF_001194135.2 Octopus bimaculoides
AAACTGCTTTCTTTCATTTTCCAAACAAAGCTGATAACGTCCAACAATGGATTCGACAACATTGCCGAACATTTCATTTGGAATTGCAAGACAGTGTATTCGAATTTCATTTTTCAGATCATCAATTGTCACTGGTTTTGCAGCATAAACCTTATCTTTGAGATATCCCCATAAAAAAAATCCATTGGCGTGATGTCTGGGGAACATGTAGGAAATTCAACGCTACCTCTCCTCCCAATCCATTTGTTTGGATTTGTTGCATCGAGGTAAGCCCGTACATCACAATGGTAGTGAGGAGGAGCTCCATCTTGCTGGAAGTAAATCTCCTCGTCCCCAAACATCTCTTCAATTCGTGGACCGATATTTCCCACCAGTAAGTTTAAGTAAACTGGGCCACTGACAGTTTGGTCAAATAAATGGTCCAACGATGCCCAATGTTGACATCTCACACCACACTGTAACACCTGGTAAGTTCAGATGGTGTCCCATAGTAAAATGTAGATTTTCAAGGGCCCAGTATGTGCAATTATGTCAGACTAAACCATTTAACTTGAAGCTGGCCTCATCGCTCCATAAGATTTTCTCTGGAAACGTTGCATCCTCTGCGAATTTGTTCAGATACCATTCGCAAAATTGAACTCTCTGATCAGGATCATCTTCATTGAGGGCTTGAATTAATGTTGGAACGTAACTTTTCCATTGAGCTCGTTTCAACATCTGATGAACACTCGATTTGGAGATTCCTATCTCATGACTCAATTGTCTTACGGATTTTTTGGGGGATCGGGAAAGGGTTTCCATTAATTGGTTGTGTCTATTGGATGTTCGTGGTCTTCCAGAGCGTTGCTTACTAACGTTCTGAACAGTTCCGTATGCTTCAAATTTATCTCTGATGCACATTTTCGTGCTTCCAGTAGCACTTTAATATAATTTTTTTCCTCAAACGTC
Source organism: Octopus bimaculoides (assembly GCF_001194135.2). NCBI lineage: Eukaryota > Metazoa > Mollusca > Cephalopoda > Octopoda > Octopodidae > Octopus > Octopus bimaculoides. The sequence goes on from NC_068991.1 coordinate 31,415,298, forward strand.
AGTTGTGCGTTTGCCATTGTGAAGCGTTGGTTGAGTCTGAAATAAAAAAGAAAACAATACATTAGTAATCGTCAGTCAAAGAATGAGTACATCTTTTTGGGACACCCTGTATGTATATATATATATATATATATATATATATTTATATATATATATATATATATATACATATATATATACATATATACACACAGGCATATATACACATGTATGTGTATATATAGGTTTATATATAATATTAGATATTTGTCTCTCAACGAATTAAAAATTTATAATAGATATATTTTTGATATGTATTTTAAATTAGATTTAAAAGTAAATGAATTTATAACCGGAATTTTATTTACATTTTCTCATATTTTGGGAGCTAACTATAGAAAAAATATGCTTGTTTACATACATTTTATATCAACTAGGTTTATTATTTCCATTCCATTATTTAACTAGAAAAGCACTCGGATAGCGCAGACCTCCGCCAAGCAGCTCATTTCCACCCATATACACGCATGCTGAAAATCGTCCAATTTCCCAAACCAACGCCGGCAAAAACATAACCTCATTGGCGAGGGTAAAAAAAAAAAAAGAATAACACAGCACGTAACATTGTAAAGTAAATATAACAAATGAAAAACCTTTCAAGAATCCATAAAAATTCCCGGATCAGTACCGAAATTTCATCATCTGTTCCTTGTGTCATTACCAACGTTTCCTGCAAGTTTCATCAAATACTGTTCACAACTGCTTGAATTATTTTGCACACAGAGGGCAGACAGAGGGATAGACAGACAAACCAACGCCGATAAAAACATAACCTCCTTCCTTGGCGGAGGTAATAATTATTTATAATCATAAATATATTGAACAACTTGTGTTTAATAAATCTTCCATGGTATGTATGCTTACGCCTTAGTATAAGATCATATATATTTGTGTGTATGATATTAAATATCACGTGTGTGTGCGTGTGTGTGTGTGTGTGTGTGTGTGTGTGTGTGTGTGTGTGTATAGTAGAATTAGAAATAGAAAATCCTTGGTACAGTATTATGTATTTGAAAAAATGAATATAAGTGACTTTTCTGCTAGCTTTTCCATTTTAATAATTAGATGCTTATAAACGATTAGGCGTTTGCAACGATTTGTAAACACTTGATTTATTAACATCTAAGTATTAAAGTATTAAAGTGCAAAATGATCATAAAAGCCATTTCTATTCATCTTTATCAAATA
>NC_068991.1:31420296-31421299 GCF_001194135.2 Octopus bimaculoides
GGTTCAGTCGCATTCACCTTGGGCGAGTGTCTTCTACTATAGCCTCGGGCCGACCAAAGCCTTGTGAGTGAATTTGGTAGACGGAAACTGAAGGAATCCCGTCGTATGTGTGTGTGTGTGTGTGTGTGTGTGTGTGTGTGTGTGTGTCTGTCTGTCTGTCTGTCTGTCTGTCTGTCTGTCTGTGCGCGCGTGTGGTTGTCCACCACCATCTCTTGACAACTGATGCTGGTGTGTTTACGTCCTCGTAACTTAGCGTTTCGGCAAAAGTGACGAGACTTACAAAGAATAAGTCCTGTTCGACTAAAGGCGGTGCTCCACCGTGACTGCAGTTAACATGATTGAAACAAGTAAAAGAATAAAAGAATATATATATATTTATATTTTATATATATATATTTATATATATATACTATTATGAATTTGAGTGATGTTTCTCTGTCGGTTACGTTTTTATCTTTGTTAACTCCTCCTAGACCATTGGTGCAAGGACAACAAAACTCAAACCAGTAACTCTCCTAATCCTAGGGAATGTCCTAAGGTGGTCTATTTTTTTTAAGGGCCGCCTAAGTGGAGCCCTATTGAGTTCCCGTCCTACTATTTTTACTGTATTTTAAACTCAATACATGGCACTGACGACCAAATCGGAGCAATGACAATGAATTTCATACCGTGAACTCTCGGGGAGTATCGTAAGAATGTTCAATTTCTGAAGAACCGCTTAAATGGGGCCCCACTGATGCCCACTATTTTTACTGCATTTACCTCGCTCCTACGCTTATTGATTAAACTATGAACAGCATCAGTGTTTAGCACATTTGCAGAAATAAGTTTGGTAACTCTAAATACTTCCACGTACATTCAAATTGTGATAAATAATTATAACAGATAGTTTTCAAGTGTGGCAGTGTGGATATTTATATTTTGTAGTTTATGAAATTTGTATCTAGTATGTGTGTGTGTGTATATATATATATATATATATATATATATATATATATATATA
>NC_068991.1:31421815-31422748 GCF_001194135.2 Octopus bimaculoides
ATATATATATATATATATATATATATATATATATATATATATATATATACATATATCACATATATCAACATGTATATATATATATAGACATATATACAGACACACATACATATGCAAACACGTACATATTTCATATAATCTAGGTAAAAATGTTGTGTGCGTGTGCGTGTACATATACACATTAATGTATATATGTACGTATGTATAATACACACAAGCATGTAAATATATATACACATATTAAAATACATATGTATGTATGTGTACACACACATACACACACACACACACACCCTCGTATATATTTTACTACACATAAATATACGTTTGCATACACGCGCGCGCACACAAATGTACGCAAAAATACAATGTATACAATATATACTAACACCAATATATCACTTAAATGTCTTACACAAAATAAATTGACAATATTTTTACGTATAAATGTTTAACATTGGATCGGATGTAAAAAAAACATTTTCTGAGAGTTTATAGTTCTCTCTCCACACACTTTATTATAAATATATGATTACACGACTTATACAGGCCTTGTGTATTCATTATCGTATGAACTAAATATAGTTGAATGGAAATAAATTTGTATTTGTGTCTGTCTGTATGCATACATACATATATAAATACATAGATGTGTGCCTGTGAGTGTATATATGTGTGTGTGAATATGTGTGTCTGTGTATACGTGTTTGTGTGTGCGCGCGCGCGTGTGAGTGTGTGTGTATGTGCATGTGTGTGTGGTGCAATAAATGAAATTTTTCTATAAGCTTTTCCGATTCAAAATTTCGTATAGAATCCATAACAGTTAAAAAGGAAACTAACAAAAAATTTATACAATGACACAAATATATATGTATAAATATGTACATATCTGTGTGTGTGTGTGTGTGTGTGTGTGTGTGTGTGTGTGTGTGT
>NC_068991.1:31423092-31425497 GCF_001194135.2 Octopus bimaculoides
AATATACACCCACACACATATAGCTAGCTAGCTACCAAAATAGATAGTTAGATAGATAGATAGATAGATAGATAGATAGATAGATAGATAGATAGATAGATAGATAGATAAAATTTATTATGGGGTTTCTGAATTTATTCATATATGTATATATGTATGCATGTATATATGTGCATATGTCTGTGAGCGTATATATTAATGAATCCCGCGTTCGATCTATGTTATATACTTCTATTTAAGTCGTCTTTCCTTTAGTACATTTAATGACAATGGGTTGTGTACGTAGAAGCGATGGAACATCACATTAACGTACCTTGTACCATTACGCTTACTTCAGCTTATGTTATAAGGTCAAATCCCGGTGGAATGATCATTGTTTTTCATACCCAGCGGACGATAAAGTAGCCTCTGACGAAAATAAACTGGCATCTATTGAATGAACAGTTTCCGTTCCTCCTCTCAATTCTATTTGATTGTTGTTATTATTAAAAATTGAATTTTTTTTTTGACAAATACATTCTTTTTTTAAATTAAAAGAAATCATCACTATCATCATTATCATATCATCATCATCATCATCATCATCTTTATTATCATCACCATCATTATTTTTCTTCTTATTATTATTGAGTGAGAGAGCAGTGCATGCCATCAAAGTGACCCTGGGGTAAAATATACGAAACCCAGTATATCCATCATGACTACCCATTTGATAAGGGTACACTAGGCACGTGCATCACAGCCATATATGCGCGACATATCGTCTGCCACTAAGGGACATGCTCAACTATTTAAAATAAAAAAAACTGACAAGGAAATCTGGAGTATTGAGCAGAATATTTGCTGTAGCCCATCTTTTAAACCAAGACAAAACAATATACATGATAACACTTCCAATCAATTAAGATCAGAAGCCATGAAAGCCACTGCCTGGTGCTGTATCAGGGCATTGAAAGCCACTGCCTGGTACTGCATTACTATTATTATTATTATTATTATTATTATTATTATTATTATTATTATAGTAATGCAGTACCAGGCAGTGGCTTTCAATGCCCTGCACAGCACCAGACAGTGACTTTCATGTCTTCTCATCTTAACTGATTGGAAGTGTTATCATGTATATTTGTCACAAACTGTCGAAGAACACTAGAACTAGCTGAAAATTCTCATCATCGCCACCTGCAAAGAAATGCTTGGTTTCATGACCAGGAAGCATCAAGATTGGTATGACCAAAATTATGAACAATTTCACCAACTCAACGACAGCAAAAGAAATGCCTTCATTGCTCTAAAAATGATCGGCAGTCTGTCAACAAGAAGAAAAAGTACCAAGAATGCAAAGCCGCCGTTCAAAGGGTCACACAGTACCTAAAACGACGATGGTAGAGGGAAAGACCCATGAAATTCAACATTTAGTTGATGCCTTAGTTACCCGGGGCTTATTCAACGCAACTAAAGCTATCCTTCGATGCGTGATCAAACCCTTCTCAAAAGCAAAGATGGTAACACCATCTTGAAATCCGATGTTGCTATCAACGCCATTTGGAAGAAGCGTGCTTACGAGGGTCCTAGTCAACAACAGTGACACTGAATCAGCTCAAGTAAAATCAGAAGTGATACAAGACTGTATGTATGTATGTATGTATGTATGTATGTATGTATGTATGTATGCATGTATTACGATTCTCCATCCGTTCAGACAATAAAGATTCGATGAACCGAATGACCTGCTCATTGAATTAGTGTGTAACTGGCCAAGTGTTCCACACATGTACGTGCTCTTAATGTAATTATTTTGAAGCTGAAACACCGTGATACAGTATGTGGAAAGGCTGTAGCGTTTGTATTAGAAGTACAATCTATTTACTAGGCTTCTATACAGTTTCCCTCTTCTGTCGATCCGAAGCAACAGAATACGACATTTTTCCCAAAATGATACATAGTGGGCTTGAACCAAGGAACTCGTAGTCGCAAAGTAAACTCAGTTCGGTGATAACACAGTCGTCACTCAAGTATGGCGTGCTAACATGTACGATGCTTTCATTGACTGTTTTAGATGCCTATATAATTGCGAACAGACAAATATATCATTTTAGTCGTATATGATGTTATTTATGTTATATTGTATTATGTGAAAGCGCGCGGTTTACTGGTTAGAGTGTTGCACTCATGATCGTAAGATTGTGGCTTCAATTCCTGGATCAGACGATCCAGTTGGCTCACCTGGAAAAAGTGAGTAATCCTGCGACAGACCGGCGTCCCATCGAGGGCAGGAGTGGAACGTGTACGCCAAAGAACCCGGGAAACTGGTATTATTATCCTCGGGCTCAGGAAAGACCTTTGATCTTTGATATTGTAATTTATTAAATTACACACACACACACACACACACACACACACAC
>NC_068991.1:31425507-31432039 GCF_001194135.2 Octopus bimaculoides
ATATATATATATATAGTCGAATGATCCCCGTCATATGACTGGTAACTCTGGAAGTATATTTTGTTTTTTTCCTTGTTTCTTCCCAAGACACAAGATCTGCAAGTATACTATTGCCTCCATGGGCGTTATCAGGAAATGTAGCATACATACAATTATTTTAACTTTTATCAAATTCCTCAGTGCTTATACAATATAATGAAATGAATACTAATTTTCAAAAGAAAAAGATTTAGCTTAAAATAAATTTGAATAAAACGAACGTATGACTCCTCCCATTACTACTCTATCATCTACGTGCGCTTCTCTTCTTCCTCACACCAAGCATCTCTTATGTTAATTCTCATCCTGCATCTCCTATGCTAATTCTCTAAGTATCTCTCTTTTTCTCCCTCATTAACTCTCTCGCTCTCTTTCTCTCTTAACTACTCTCTCTATATGGTATAAAATGGGACAAGAGTAATCAACGAAGACACCGACCAATATTCATATTCGCTATCATTAAGAGATTACAGGTGGCGAGCTGGCAGAATCGTTAGCATACCGGGCAAAATGTTTCGCGGCATGTCATCCGTCTTCCCGTTCTGAGTTTAAATTTTGCCGAGGGTGACTTTGACTTTCATCCTTTCGCGGTGGATAAAAAAGTACCAGTCAATCACTGGAGTCGATGTAAACGACTTTTCCCTGACCCTGAAATTGCTGGCCTTGTGCCAAAATTTGAAGCCATTCTTATTAAGAATGGATCATATGGAGATGATCTCTTTTATTGAGATATGGTGTTTTTGTGTTCTGTCCTTGCTCCCATAAAATGACAAAATTTGGGGTCAGTGAAGGAAATGTGTAACGGTGTTATCTTATTCTTATGGCAAGAATGCATTTTTAAAGTGTTTATCACACTACGGGTAAAACTTTATAAAAAGAAAAGAAAAGAAAAGTATTTTGCTGGGATAATTTGATATATAAAGTCACTGACACAATTACAAAATATGAAAATTATAATTATTGATCAAGAATTATATTTTGAAATCAACTTAATTAGCAAACTTCACTAATCAAATCTTCGATTTCGGGAGCATTCCTTGAAAGAAATCACGGTCCCCTCTAAGAAATATACTACTTTCTAAAACTGCCACATTTTGCTGAATATCAGGGACGCGGGCTCACTGTCGAATTTATCTCGTGGTCTACTGTACATCAGGTGATCCACTCGGAAGGTCTCTTTCCATCAATATATCAACTCTTGTCTCCCTCATCCCAGATGACAGTACATTGTTCATTGGTTGGTTAAGCCAGAACACAAATTAGTTGCCTGGATTGTTTGTTTGTTTGTTTGTTGGTTTGTTTGGCCTCTTAATTCCCCATATTTCAATCCATTGGATTATTACATGTGGAGCGTTGTTAAGAGAGAAGTCAATGAACTCGCCCATAACACCAAGGATTCTTTGAAAGCTGCCATAGTCAGAGTAATGTCCAAAATGAACCAGGACTTCTTGATTCGAGCATGAAGATGATTTAGATCTCATATTGAAGCAGTTATTGAGGCTGAAGGTGGCTTTATTGAATAACATTATAGAAAATAAGGTTTATTTTCATCCTCATTGCATTTTTTATTTTTTGATAAATAAAGTTATGTTATTTATAAACATAAATCTGTCCTCAAATATCTTACGCACCCTATATGTATATGCATAGATAGATAGATAGATAGATAGATAGATAGATAGATAGATAGATAGATAGATAGATAGGACGGGTTTCAGTTTCCTTCTACCAAATCCACTCACAAGGCTTTGGTCGGCCGGAGCTAACCCGGAACCATGTGGTTGTGAAGCAAGCTTCTTACCATACAACCACGCCTTCGCCTTACGTTTCCTTACATTTCACAAGAAGTTGCTCTGCAAAATTACAGTTCTCTCTCAAATATTGCTCCTTCTATTCTTGTTCACTGTCACTCCATAACATCCAGGTGTGTGCGTGTGTTTGCTTGTTTGTGTATTTTCCTGTGCGTGTGTCTGTGTGTGTCTATATTTGTACCTATTCCAACTAAAATAATTAAATATAGAATCTTCTATTAATGAAAGGTATTTTGAAATGTTTTCTGTTTAGCTAGACGGAAATCTTTCGAATTTTACAGGAACAAGAGAAACAGGTTTTATGATGTTCTTGACTCCCCACATTCTACATTATCAATGTTTAATGAATTTATTTTGCTTTAATTGTTAACCAAATAGTAATCGATGTCCTCAATTTGATCAATTTAATTTCTGAGGCACAAAACAAAAAATTTATAATAAGGAAGCATCAGTCTGTATGGGTGCTCATGAGTTGTTCTTGTTGTTGCTGTTGTCCTTGCTATTGTTGTTGTTGTTGTTGTAGTTGTTGTTCCTGTTATTATTGTTGTTATTGTTACTGTTGTTGTTGCTGCTGTTGTTGTACTTATTCATACTGTCGTTGTTGCTGTTGGTGTGTAGCCCAAAGTTATGTCTGTTCAGGCTTATCTATGGTAAAAGATTTTCCTATTGCAGCCATTCCGTCTTTTCGTATATCTTTGGCTATATTTCTGTGCTATTTCTTTATTTATGATCGTATGGTGTGATTTAACGGAAGTTTAGCTGTTATTTTAAGCAATTCGTGCGACCAAGGAGAGGCCAGTGTTTGAGTTAACAACGTATATAAAAAGTAAAAGTTTTTCGAAATGTAATCAAACCAGGACAATTATTTCCGTTTACGGACAATTTACTTCTGCCAGGGAATTCCTACATAACACCACATTGAAAATATTAAGACAGTGATGTGCTTTTTTATATTTAATTTTAAATCTACGTTTTTTATTGTTTTTATTTTTGCGATGACACTTTATTAATCTTTCAGATGAAAGAATTAATATCCGGTAAACGCCTCCGAAAGGCCAGTAACAAAACAGTGGACATTTTCTTATTAGGAAGTCAAATGTATGTGTCTCATTTATTTGTTGTTGCTTTTGTTGTTGTTGTTGTTCTTGTTCTTGTTCTTGTTCTTGTTGTTGTTGTTGTTGTTCTTCTTCTTCTTCTTCTTCTTCTTCTTCTTCTTCTTCTTCTTCTTCTTCTCGCTTGCATTCTACGATTGTTTACTAGTATTTTGTGTATTCAAAAAATAAACCTGCTACTACTATTACTGCTACTACAACTACAACTATAACCACCACGACTACCACTATTATTTACTGATGTCTTTATTTGTAAAGGAATCATCATCTAATTATTATTATTATTGTTGTTGTTGTTGTTGTTATCATAACCCCTAGGTGACTGCTCTGCAACCAACGTATTTATCCATTTCGCTATGCCTGAAGGCAGGACTGAGTGAATCTTTAAGGCTTATAAACCTAGAGGTTGAGAGTTCAATTCCAGACAAGGCTCTAATCTGTATCAGAAGATGCCTGAAGAAAACTGGAGCGTACAGCAATCGAAATGTAGCGAAAGTAACAATCAAGATGAGGACACCAGTCCGACTAATGTAAACAATGTACATAATGAAAGGATTATTTTTGTTGTTGTTGTCGGTGGTGGTGGTGGTGGTGGCGGCGGCGGCGACGGCGGAGGCGGTGGTGGTGATGGTGATGCTGTTGTTATCGTTGTAATTGTCATTAAAGTTTCTCTTATTGTAAACTGTTTTGCTAAAAAATGATATTGATGAAATAAGAAAACATGAATAAATAAGAAAACAATGAAATAAGAAAACAAGCAAGTGGAGCGCCGAGTAATAACTTGGCGTGGTTGAGTTCGATTTATTTAAAGCTGAAGTTCATAAACTTTGCTTTTGCTTTTTCCGGTGTCGATAAAACTATTCACCTAACTTTTACATTTATTGGCGAGCATTGCCATTGGTAAAGAAGAATTTCGAATATACAAGCAAATGAAGGCGTCGAGCTGTCAGAATCGTTAGCACGCCGTTTAAAACAATTAGCGGCATTTCGTCATTCTTTATGTTCTGAGTTCAAATACCGCCAAGGTCGATTTTGCCTTTCATCCTTTCTGGGTTGATGATATAAGTATCAGTTGAGCACTGGAGTCGATGTAACCGACTTATCCCCTCCCCGCAAATTTGCTGGTCTTGTGAAAGAATTTGAAACCAATATATAAGGAAACAACGTTGAGAGGAAATGCTATAGTACACTGTATTGACTAGTAACTTATTCTAGGGAGGTGAAAAGTAATTTCGGTGGAATGTTGCTACATGGTACAGCAGAAAAAAGCCTCTCATTTTTGTTGTTTCGATGCATATTAGCTAGCGGAATTAGGGAGGTAGTAACAGTGTCTCCATGTAACTAATGCCTTCCTAATTTATTTGGGACGTTTTTAGCAGTTACGATCATGCTTTGGACAAGTGCACACCAAGCATTTGCTATTAAATCGTTTGTCAAGCTATAAAACATTGAAGGCTTTTTGCCACACTCTGTAGGTTGTAACAGCGGTAACTATTAGTACAATGCTATGTCACTCTACATAAATAGTAGAGTGACATGTCATTCTGTCAGAGGTAGAAATAACTGTTCAGTAATGTGAAGGAACAGCAGTTCATCTGCTGCGTTATGCAGCTCGCAATGACAACTGTTGTATCTCTTAAATATATTCCACATTAAAGTATTTTCTGGATCAGTTAAAGCACAAAATTGTAAAGCGGGGCCTAATTGATTCGATAACTAAGCTGCTAATAAAAATGGAAATTAGCATCTTTCATTTATTTTAATTACTAAATGTTATCCTTAATTCGAGGAACATGAAATATTGATTTCTTTCGCACAAGGTCACGTGATTATATATATATATATAGGATCATTTGTAGAAATACATAAATCCGGAGGAGATGCACACTCGAAGATGTAGAGCACTTAATATAGTGGGGTAGGCTGGTTTATGGGGTTATCCTGGGTTTCTCGCTCATAAGGGATTTAGCAATATGGTGTATCTTCAGTTCCCAAACACTGTTGGTCTGAGACGTCTTTAAAATATGGAGGGGGAAAAGCCTCGTTTTTAAGGTGACTATTTCCTTTTACCATTGTCCATCGATCTTCGGCCACGCTGCCATCTTGCGGTCACCAAAGCACCACGAAGGTAGACAATATATATATATATATTATTTGTTTTATATATATATATATATTCTCCAGACAAAGGGGGCAGAGATAGATCTTGGTTTTCTTGTTTTGTTTTTTTTTTTGTTGTCGTTGCACTTTTTGCATCAAACTTCACGTTTTTCTTCTCGTTTTTTCTCATAGAGTAGCATCTTGGTTTTCAAATAGGTCCAACGGTATGCATTGAGCCTGAAAATTTGCTTGGAGAAACATGGCATGTTATATAGATCAGCAAAATTATTGTACAGAATGAAACTATTAGGAGCCCTTTTTAAATTTTGTGTATATTAATTGATAATATATATGATTATATATGGATGTTTATATATATATATATATATACATATATATATATATATATGTGTGTGTGTGTGTGTGTGTGTGTGTGTGTGTGTGTGTAGATGTCTATATGTATATATGTATCGATATCTACATGTATCTATATATGTATGTATATATATATATATAGATGCCCCTAAAGTGACGGAGGATACTAAGTAGTACCAGCATTGCTAGAAATAAGAGTCAAAACAACTCAATAGCACTATTTTAATGCCAGACTAGGGTGACAGACTTGGGAGACAAGTTGTCATGTCGATACCTGCTCAAAGGCCTACGCAAAGTTGAAGAAAGTATATGGAGAGAAGTGTATGAGCCGCGCACAAATATACGAGTAGTTCAGACGTTTCCAAGGTGGTCGAAAAAGTGTCGATAGTGATGAACGTTCTGCAACCAGCAGAACTGAGAAAAACATTGCAGATGTGCGTGCAGCTGTGAAGGGAAATCGTCGAACCACCATCCATGAGTTATCAGAGGATGTGCAGATTAGTTACCGTTCAGTTCAGTCCATTATCACTGAAGATTTGGGTATATACTTGTCTGCTAAGTTTGTGCCAAAACTGCTTTCGATCACACGTTACACACCTTCCTTCCAAGCACTGCTGTAAATAGCGGAAGTGAGCTAGAACGTTAAAACTTAGTGCGCATCCATAGCAGAGTTAAAGGTCAATCTGCACCAAGCGGCTTCACTTTGCGTGCTTTAGCTTCGTTTACTATGGCAACAGTCCAGATACTTATTGATCAGACTACATATGTATGTGTGTAGAATTTACTTTTGCTTGCCGCTTATTTGATTATAACATAAAAATAATTGTTTTTGTATCATTCAATTTGTGATCAATAATATCGCTAGATATAGGTTGCTAAAGAGCTAATCATTTATCACTCCATTAGTGACAGCAACACTGATGTCTAAATGTGTGTTCAACTTTGGTTGAATAAAAGCCACAGCTATTTTTGTTCGACCCAAAGACTTATTAATTTTCTCATCGTTGGGGACACCTTTTTTCATGTATGCACACACACGAGTGTGTGTATACATGCATACATACATACATACATACATACATATATATATATATA
>NC_068991.1:31434993-31442252 GCF_001194135.2 Octopus bimaculoides
TACAGTGAAATGGCGTGGCCTAGTGGTTAGGGTATTGCACTCACGATCGCTAGATGTGTTCGATTCCTGGACCGGGCGGCACGTTATGCTCTTGAACAAAACACTTCATTTTATGTTGTTCTGGCAGATGCGTTGGCACGTCGGCAGAGATGTTTTACAGTATATCTTGCAGCTCTCTGTATTCTGAGTTCAAATCTCACCTACCCGCAGAAGGCAATGGTAAACAACTCCAGTATTCTTAACAAGACTTGTCATGGTAGCCGTCGTTCCAGAAGTCTACCTTGCTGTGGTAAGGAAAGGTACGGGCCCTCTCAGCTCATATAAAGAGTACTGGAGAAGGTTCATAGAACCTGCCGAAGGGCAGACCACCGCTTGACTGGACTAGACACACGTCACATACCGTGTCGCACTGATTCCACCTGAGAATTACTTTAAGGGGGGTTTACATGTCTCTAACACACACAATGCATTGACAGTTCTGTTAATCAAACAACTGGAACACTAATCTTCGAAACCAACGAAGATCCATTTACTTACTATATGTGTATATGCCAGTGATATATATGAACATCGGCGACAAAATCGGCACATCAATGAAGATATAAAAGCATAAAACTTCCTCCTAATTGGTTCGAGAGAAATCTATATTCAGCAACGTCATCTTCCCATGATGCACCACATAAAATTGAAATAAATGTTCGCTGTGGTCAAGAGCCATACAATAGATCAATGAGTTACTGATCCCTGTCTTAACGTTAGCACTGTGCTATGTTTGTAGCCGAAACATCTAACTCAAATCAACCAGTTTAATTATTTCACCCGTCACAACTATAGTACTATTGCCATGATTCTTTGCGACATACTACAATGTTCATGAACGACTCAGTATTACCACACTTCGTTTATTCAACCGGAAGGTCATGAAACATTAATTGGATTACAGTATCAATGGGATACTACAGTTCCAAATCCAGCATTAACAACCAATATGGAGACAAGAAACATCTTTAATAACTAAAAATTTTCGCGGTGAAAATAGTCTATTCCAGTATATATCAGAAAAACTGCTACTTATTTGCACACATATACACTAAAGGCACACCCATCTCTATATGGATCTTTTCGGTTCGGCTGTCAGTATTTCAAAAAATTAAAGTTAACCGAACATTTTTTAATTTGGCACAATAATACACTTGCCCAAACTGAATTGCTGAAGTTATTTCATTTTTTTTTCAGAAAAAAATGTTTTTAAAAAGTTATAGTGGTTTAAAGTTTGATCATTTTCACCCAGTTGGGAAACAGGATTTGGAAGCTATAATTTTTTTTTTTTTTTGTGTTTAACTGCACATTTTGTCGTCAACATCCTGAAAATAGCACGTGTTGTCAATATTTCTAAACAACACGTGTTATGTCTCTGGTAATTATTCTTCATGTAAATAAACGTTTATGTTAATTTAAATCTCTGAGCGAGATGTTGGCAAATAAACTTTTATTTAAAAGATTTATCCAAAAAATCTTATTTAGCTGTTATTTTTAGCACACCTCACAAGCACCTCAATGCTCAATGACAAAAAGACTTCTGTCAACACGTGCTTCCTCGCAGACTTTTCAAAGACTGTTACTATGGCAACAGGCAAAAAAGTTCTCATGTTCCGCTTGTTACTATCGAAACAGACATGAATGTGTCTGCGGCTTACGATTGACTAAAATTACCAAAATTTTCAAACTTTAAATACTCTTTATTTATTGATTTATAGTGAAATTACTTTCACGTCATTAATTAGCCTATAAAAGTGAATCATTATACGGAATATGAAATCAATTCCAATAGAATTGATGCTGGCAGCCAAACAGAAAAGATCCATACATATACATATATACACACATACACACATACGTACATACATACATGCATACATACATGCATACATACATACATACATAAAAGCATACATATATATATGAATATGCGTGTGTACATATGCATATATACATATATACGAGGTCTGATCAATAAATATCCGGACTGGTGCTATAAAAACTAAACTACAATACGTACCAATTTGGCTTTTTTTCTCCTTCAAAGTAGTCTCCTTCGGAAGCCACACACTTAATCCAGCGCTGTTTCTACTCATGGAACTCGTTTTCTGGGATAATCAGCAGCTGCCTCGTCGTATTCACTTTGATTTCCTCGACATCCTGGAATCTTTGATTTTTAGAAATAGGAAAAAGTCGCAAGGAGAAAGATCTTGGAAATACGACAGCTGTCGGACCTGGGGAATGCTGTGCGTAGCCAAAAACTGATACACAAGCTGCCCTGAATGGGCAGGTGCGTTGTCAGCAGTTATGGTACAAACTTGGCAGACACGCGCCTCATACCCAAATTTCCGGAGATAATGAACTGAACTGAACAGTAACTAATCTGCGCATCCTCTGATAACTCACGGATGGTGATTCGACGATTTCTCCTCACAGCTGCACGCATATCTGTGATGTTTTTCTCAGTTCTGTTGGTTGCAGGTCTCCCAGAACGTTTGTCACTATCGACATTTTTTCGGTTCATACACTCCTCTCAATACTGTTTCTGAAACTTTGCGTTGGCCTCTAAACAGGTATCGTCAGGCTTTGGGCAAAATTTGAGGCAGATTCATGGTCAATGCGACGATCACACGCTACATAAATTCCTTCAAAACACTGCTGTAAACATCGGAAGCGAGCCAGACCGTTAAAACTTAGTGCACATACGCACAGAGTTCAAGTTCAATCTGTGCCAAGCGGCATCACTCTGCGCGCTTTAGCTTTGTTTCTATGGCAACAGTCCGGGTACTTATTGATCGAATCTGATGAATTTTTCTTCCAATAATAAACGTCTCAATTTTACGAGTTTGTTTCCTTCTATATCTTGTCTTTTATTACATACGTCTATATACATACATCTATATACATACATGTATATATTTTATATATATTCTATATATATATATATATATATATATATATATATTCTATATCTATATATATATATATACATATACATTTGATGCGTGTTAGTCTTGATTCCAGCCGCCTTGCTGTCTACTTGCACTTTCTTACGACATAAAAGTCAGCTGTATGTACGGGACGTTAATGATTGCTTTACTCTCTTCCATGACAAACAGCAAGCGCAATATTTATTATTGTTCTCACAGACGAAAGAAATACATATTAAATGCGTGTATATGTATGCGTGTGAAACTATACTATTAGTTAATATAGCACTATCAGTTACTAACGGAAACCTATATTTCTGACAGGAATGAACAATTCTAGTCTTGGGATCAGAACGTACAGGAGAAACAACTCTTCGTGGTTTGGTTACCAGAACTTGGCGAAAACCTTATTGTTTTGGTTGAAATAGTTATAAAGTAATAAATTAAAGAATATATTGAAAAACCACAATAGTAAATAAATAAATACATAAAATAATGAAGGACGTCTCACATTATGAACAAAATATAAAAAAAGGAAGTGTGGCCAAAATAGTAATTTTGTGTGTGTGTGTGTGTATGTGTGTGTGTGTGTGTGTGTGTGTGTGTGTGTGCGTGCGTGTGTGTGTGTGTGTTTTTTTAATGTATATATGCATAGGTTATTAACTATTTTAAATTTTTATTTTATTTAACAGAATGTTACTAACCGTTGTGGTAGAACTTCGTATATAGGGTGTATTTTATGTCTCGTGTGCAGTTTGTATGTAAGCGCTTTCGTTTCTCAACTTTTCAAACTCACGTGTTCCGAACTAATGCATGAAGAGGAAGTTGTAATTTTCTCTTTTCGTTTTTTTTTTTTTTTGTTATGGTGTTAACTATTTCCGGTTTACTTCCGAGTTTAGAATTCTTATAAAATATTCTTCTTTTGCTTTTTGTAGTTGATCATTTTTATCTTATATTTTGTAAAAAAAGAATATTTTGAATTTTCCATTTGCACAAATGTATTGATGCTTACCATCATTGAAAAGATAAATCTTTAGTTTGTTTTTCATGCACGTTTACATCACAAGAATGTGATGACTGATATAGAATTGAGAGGTATCGTTTGGCTCAATATATGATGTTGACAATAAATTTTATCTACGAGTGCAAGGCACAGCGATGGTGACAAAAATCACAGCAACGTTTGCAACACTTGTAATGGGGCACCTGGAATAAAAAATCTTTACATTGTCCAGAACTACTTTTGATAATCATTTCCAAACCTATTTAATAGTGAACTAGAAAAGATTCTTGGCTGACTGCTTCATATTTCGGAACAAAAGTAAGGAAGATATCACAAGAATCCTTACATTAAAAAACAGCAGGATGTCTTCTTCTACAACCTTGCTACCAAGCAGGTGGCCTGTCAAAATTAACTCTGAATAAAAAAGAGAAAAGGAAAACATATATATAGACATGTATGCACACATGCATATATGCAGTGTGGTGATGTCTACTTATCAAAAGTAGGCTTAGTCAGCCGAAACGCTGTCATGGATATCAAGCATATTCTCTCATGCACTTTGTATAACAGGGTTTGTGGGCCAACCAGAGAACTTATAGACATACATACATACATACATACATAAATACACACACATACATATACAAAAAGAGACACATATACTTACAAACATACGTACATACATAGATACATATCTTTACATATATACATCTTTGCATATATATATATATATATATATATATATGTATATATATATATATATATATATATATATATATATATATATATATATATATATATATATATATATATATATATATATATATATATATATATATATATATATACATACATATATGCATGCATGCATACATACATGCATACATACATACATACATACATACATACATACATACATACATACATACATACATACATAAAAGACATTCCTCTATTTTAATCAAGAAGCTCAATAAAAATATCTTTTGAAATTCAAGTCGCCATTTTGTGTGTTTTGCTCCGGTTTTTATGACGCCATTAGCCGTATTCAGAATCTTCTTGTATTTTATTGTTGATTCTTATTTCAAGTATAAAGAGGAGGCATCTTCTTGACAAACGTTTTCCTCTTGTCTCAATCATTTCTTTGTATATATATATATATGTGTGTGTGTGTATTAATTCTTTGTTCTTTTGTTATTACATGTGTGTGTATTTATATTGTATTAGATTTATCGTTGAATTTGTGACGTAGTATGTGTGTGCGTGTTTGTAATGTTATATATATGTGCATGTGAGGTTATTTCTGTGTTTGAATGCTTGTGTAGTTGTGTGTGTGTTTGTCTGTGTGCGTGTGTGTCTGTGTGTGTGTGTGTGTGTGTGTGTGTGTCTATGTGTGTGTGTGCGTGTCAAAATCTGTTTGTGGGTGTATATGTGTGCGCATGTGCTTGTTAAGCTGCATGTATGTCACTATGTATGTTCATGGATGTATTTATCTGTATGTGTATTTGTGTATGTGCGTTTGTTAAATAGAAATATTTCTGTCACTTTTACATTTCTAAAACATCTTCGACCGTCGCATATACAGAAATAGACGTACGTACGTATAAATAATCACACAATCATAGAAAAATACGACCATGCACACAACCGCTTAGATGCTTACATATACGCATACACAATGTCACACATTTATACAGCATGTGACGCACATGTAAAATATACATTTAAAGCCCATGCCTAGGTATGTATTGTTATTACAATAGTTATTTATGCACCGCTATTAAGTTATTCATTCTGTCGACGAGTGAGATGCAATTAATGTAGACTAATTTAGTTATATTGTTTCTTTTAGTCTCAAAGAAACAAATGATTCATTAGTCTTAATCGATATATGTAATCAAGATATTTTCCCTTTTTACTGATAACATAATTCCATCTATTTGGCAAATTATTTATTGATCGAGCATAAAATTCTTCAGGTTTCGAAGCAAAGAAACACTCAATATAGTTCTTAACCTCACCATAATTGATAAACTGTTCTCCTTGTTAATAATGGTGCAATGTTCTGGAAAGATAATAAATTAGATGAAGTAAGATCAGAAGAGTAAGAAGAATGCGGCAGAACTACTAAATTTAGTGCCATAATCCTTTCTGTAGTGATTTGGTCGAAATGTGATTTTGCTTTATTATGTAAGAGCAGCAGCTCTTTCCGATTGACCAATAACGGTCGCTCTTTCTCCAAAATTTTCTGCTATGCTTCCAGTTGATGACAATACTATCCTGGATTAACAATTTCATTTAGTGTAACACGACTGAATAGATAACAGAAAAGATTTTTCGCGCATAGTGCTGGTTTGAGTATGGTTACTCTTTTATTTTTATTATTGGTACTAACCATTGTCATTTTCGTTCGATATAACCATACCGAACCCGCCTTTCATTGCTTGCGATGATTCCTACCCAAGAAAGGTTCGGTCGCAAAATTGCTTTTCAATGACGAACGGAGTCGATCTAATCGACTGGCCCCCACCCCAAAAATTTTCGGGCCTTGTTCCTAGAGTAAAAAAGAATATCTTTTGCCTCATTCTCCTTACTCACCTGATATTGCTCCATCTGACATATCTTTTTTAGATCGTTGCAACATTGTTTTCGAAATAAAACAGTTAAGTGTGAAGAGCTATAAATCAAAGTGAATAAGTACTGGAGAGAAAAATAATAATAATAATAATAAATGAATTATGTGGAAATATTATTTCATATATTCTCTCACTCATAAGAAAATGACCTTGCCTAATAATAATAAAGCTAAAGAAAAAAAGATTATAAACCCTGAGTAGTTCTCTCCCCTTGAGTGAAAATACTCCCTCCCTTCTATTTCTTAAACTCTATTTCTTTCCGTCTCTTACTCCGAAAGCAACCATAGGTGGCATCACCAACAGTTGCCAGTCAAAATCCCCACATGTGTTAAACGATGGTTGAATTCTGAATGTCACATACAAAACTGATGCCATGGTGAGATGAAACATATTGGAAATTGATCCCAAGTCATTCCGACGTGATAAGCAACATGGAAATACGACCAAAGATCCCGCATTTGCACCCGAGCAAAACACAGAGGGGCTTGTATGTAGTTTGTAAAGAAAACGGTAATCGAGTCTACATGAAGAACTATAAAATAATGCGAGTAAGTACTGAAGAAATAATAATAATGATAATAGTAATAATAATAATAATAATAATAATAATAATAATAATAATAATAATAATAATAATAATAAATGTGAGAA
>NC_068991.1:31442845-31444468 GCF_001194135.2 Octopus bimaculoides
TATTGGGCTTTGTATATTTTACCCCAGTGTCACTTTGATGGCATGCACTGCTCACTCATTCAATAATAATAATAATAATAATAATAATAATAACAACAACAACAACAACAACAGCAACAACAACAACAATAATAATAATAATAATAATAATAATAATAATGATAATAATAATAATAATAATAATAATAATAATAATAATAATAATAATAATAATAATAATAATAATAATAAATGTGAGAAATAAAACAAGATCCTTCAAAGACTCCCAGAATGAAATCCTAAACACGTAAGAGATTCTCCCTCTTTCTATCATTCAATCTCTTTCTTTCTTTGCCTCTCCTCCACTGTTAAAAGTAAAGAAAATAGAAAATATCTATCGTAATTTTGATTTTGAATGACTCTGGGCTTTCATTGCCCCGCCTCTATCTCTTCACATTTTTTCTCTATTAAGAGAGTAAGAAAGACAAAAAGAAAATAACAGTTCCTAACTGTTTTAATCCCAAGTTATGTTGCATTGATAAGCTCCAATGAGAACGAAATAGCATTATCCGCAGCTACTTGAACACTCTAAATAAGGAAAGAATTAATTACATGGAAATATTATTTCATATATCCACGCACGCATAAGAAAATGACCTCGCCTAATAATAAAGCTAAAGAAAAACAAAAGATTATAATCCCTGAGCGGTTTTCTCCCCTAGAGGGAAAATTCTACTACCCTTCTATTTCTCAGCAAACTCTCTTTCTCTCCGTCTCTTACTCCGATACAACCATAGGTGGCGCCACCAACAGTCGCCAGTCAAAATTCTCACGTGTTGAGTGTTTCTTCGCTTCAACCCTGAGGAATTTTATGCCTGAGAGATGAACGATTTACAAATCAGATGGGATTATGGTATCAATAATGAGGAGAAATCTCTTGATTAAGTACATCAATTAAGATCAAAGAAAGATTTGTTCCTTATTCCGTCTTCAAATGTGACAGAACTTTCTTTACAACATAATATAACAATTTACATGATTATATGTATACGTGCCTCTGCAAGTACATGGAGACATGCAATGGTATTAAATATATTTATAGGGAGAATTCACAAAAAAACAACGACAAAAGACGACGACATGTGGTGTAGACAACAAACGGATGTATTAATATAACACTCGGGAAGTGGAAAAGTCTTTAACGTTTCGAGCCTACGCTCTTCCATACAAAGGAACACAGAAATAAACAGGGAGAAGGTCGTCAAGTATGAAATTTGTAGTGACGTATATGGAACAGCTGCTCGTTTTGCGCCATTATTATATTTTGACAATCCTTATTTTTTGTTAGAAAGCTGACACATCTATTTCTTTATTCTAACTCATTTTACACTTTATAAAGTATTTATAAATCGTTTTTTGCTATTTTTGTTTAGAGATGGATAAGTCGGAAATTCGTACAGTTTCGAAATAAGAGTTCTTTCTTGGAAATACAGCATCACAGACAGCTCGGAATATTAATGGAGTATTTCATTCTAATATTATTACACAGCAGACAGTAGCAAATTGGTTTGCAAAATTTCGTTCTGGTAACTTTGACCTTACAAATGAGCAACGCGGTTGACCAGAAACAAAGGTGGATAATGA
>NC_068991.1:31444734-31446229 GCF_001194135.2 Octopus bimaculoides
TATTCTACTTTCTCGTCACAAAAATGAATCATTTTTAAATTGAATCGAATTGTAACATGTGATGAGAGATGAATCTAATATAACCGTAAACGTTCAGCACAATGGTTGGACAAAGACGAGTCACCAAAGCACAATCCAACATGGTGCATGTTTAGTGGTCTGGCGCAGGTGTGATCCATTATGATTTCATTAAACCTGGCTCATCAATCACGGCCGAAGTATATAGCAGCCAACTGGACCAAACGTTGCAGAAACTTACAAAAAAACAGTCTAGATTAGTCAACAGATCCACTCCTATTTTATTGCAAGACAACGCCAGACCACACATCGCAAAAATGACATTGGCGAATCTACAGGAGTTGGAGTTGAAAGTTCTCCATCATCTACCATACTCACCTGATCTTGCCCCCGCTGACGACCGCTTCTTCCAGAATTTGGATAACTTTGATAGGAAAAAATTTTTATTCCGATAATGTTGTAAAACAGGTCTTCCAAGATTTTATTGACGCTAGATTGCCAGGTTTTTACAGTTCCGGCTGGACAAGTTACCGCTGAAATGGCAAAAGTGTATTGACAATATGGGTGCATACTTTGATGAATAAAACTATTCCTTGTATTTATAAAACATTAGTAAACCTTTTTTTTCTTTTCTACAAATTTCATACTTGACGACACCTAATATATAGATAAACAGACAGACAGACAGACAGACAGACAGACAGACATATAGATAGATAGATAGATAGATAGATAGATAGATAGATAGATAGATAGATAGATAGATAGATAGATAGATAGTCGAACAAGTCTACCCTAGGACTTATTCTTTGTAAGCCTAGTACTTATTCTATCGGTCTCTTTTGCCGAACCGCTAGTTTACGGGACGTAAACACACCAACATCGATTGTCAAGCGCTGGTGGGGGGACAAACACAGACATACAAATATATACATACATTTGTATATATATATATATATATATATATACGACGGGTTTCTTTCAGTTTCCCTCTACCAGATTCACTCACAAGGTTTTAGTCGGCCCGACGCTATAGTAGAATACATTTGCCCAAGGTGCTACGTAGTGAGACTGAACCCAGAAGCACGTGGTTGGGGATCAAGCTTCTTACCACACAGCCACACCTTCGCCTATATATGTGTGTGTGTGAGTGTGTGTGCATGTGCATGTATGTGTGTGTATTTGCATATATACGTATGCATATATGCACATACACTCATACTAGTACACACACATATAAACATACATAGGTAGGTAAATATATCTATATATAGAGAGAAATATACACACATATAAAACCTAAACCATCGTCCTAGCTACAAAAATGCACATTTATAAATATTTACTAAACTATTGAAAGTGATAGACATTGATATATAGAAACCATGAATATATATGTGTGTATGTGTGTGTATACATATATATACATACATACATTCATATATATGTATTCTCTCTCTCTCTCTCTCTCTCTCTC
>NC_068991.1:31446745-31451158 GCF_001194135.2 Octopus bimaculoides
ATGTATATATATATACATACAGTAAGGTCTGTATATACAAACATAACTATTGCCGGAGCCCTGTTCGTTACATGAGTAACTGAAATACATTTATATCGGGGTAATTTCTTCTAAGCCACACTCCCCGGAAAGGCGTAAATTGATGTTATCTCTGTTTAAACCCATAAATATATACAAATATGTGCGTAAATATATGTGTGTCTGTGTCTGTGTGAGGACGTGCGTGCATATGTGTGTATGTCTGTCGAGTATCTGTCGATCTACGGTTATGTTTTTAGCAAAAATATAAGAAATATTGTATATATATTTTCGGATATATGTGAAAATTTACAAGCTACAGGAGATGTATAGACAGAAGTAAACGAACCATTTATACACGCGCTCCCAGCCACTTATTTGCGTGCCACCCTTCACACATCAAACAGAATATTCCATATAGTATGGCAAGGTGTATCTGTGCAATAATTGTTGATTCGGAAATACATGAAATTCGGCTCAATGAACTCAAAGGCTTCCCCCAACAACAACAAAAAAAAAAGAACTACCCCTTGAAATAGATAAATGATGGAACTACAAAGGCAATGTCCATCCTGCAGCTGAGAGCACCCAAGAAAAAATTAACGAAAATACTATTCCATTTATCAGTAGACATAATCCAGGAGTGACCAACATTTTCCACGCTATAGAAAACAAAACTTACAATACCCTTCGAGACCCCAAAATGAAAAATCTGGTTGAAGAAAACCTGATACAAAACAGTAAACGTCAACCAAAAGACCTTATAAAACATCTCATGTGGACAAAAGTCACATCAGAGGATAAATTCAGAATCTTCCGTGAAGGACTGTGGGGATAATAGATGTAGAACATATAACAAAGTTAAAATATTGGGACACTGGTTTCTATATAAAAATTTGAAAGTAATTGCAGATATGAATTGCAAATTACAGAATCCCATATACTTCACAACTTGCCTTCATTGCAAAGAGAATTGTATTGGCGAACCGATCAATTCCCTTTACCAAAGTTCGCGCCACCATTCTCTCTCCAGGTTAATTATTCGCCCAAGCTATTTTCAAAACCCGAAGCTCCAATTTCTGACCACAACATAATAATTTAATAAATCTTCAATTAAAATCTCCTATTCTACAACAACAAACTTGAGAGCTTTAATCGCATCCTCCAATAGGCGCAAACTAAGCTGCTTCATACTGGCCCATAACATCTATCCATCTCGACTCCACTCCAAACCACATGATGATAATACTATAACCCTCAGGAAGCCTACCCACTTTAATAGTAGCAACCTTAGTACTACCATCCCCACTACTAGCAACTGGACCACATACCCAACATAATTAATGATAAACTTTTTGGTCCTTCTTTGAGGATAACTGATCTAATGAACCAGACCGGATTAAGGATCACTCCTAAACTAGTAAGAAATCCTTAAATTTCCGGGCCCCCTAACTTTATCTGTTGGATAGTTTTTTACTATAATATAATGTAGTATATAAATGCCGGTTAATATCACCATGTTCCCACCAGGTTAGGGTCTACATTGGCGGCACTGTTGATTTCAAGGGCCGCTACTGATTCACATGAATTCGATTCCAAAACAAGTCTCTAGACCAGTGTTTTCTAACTTCCCCGCCCCCCAGGCCCCACGATAAATTTCCAGAAAAATGTATGCTCCCACCAGTGATTGAAACCAAATAACTTTATTTTCACTATTTTATCAAAATTATTTAATGCAAAAGAATCTACCGGAAACTCTTTTATTACTGATTACAAAGGAAAGTTCATAATTGACTACGAAAAGAAGAGTGAATGAAACACTTTAATGAGAACTTTGTGCCGGACGCTTACGGCAGGTTTCCTTGCTTTGAGGAGACAATTTTGTTAGCTTCTGCAGTAAATCACCACATTTTGTAATTTCAAGTCTGCGTCTCAAGGCTCGAAGCAAATGGTCAACGACACTAAAGCCACACTCAACGAAACAAGACCTGGGGAAATGAATCAAATTTTTTTTGCTGAACTTTGGTGATATCTACTAGCAATGGTTGAGTTAACCAAGAGGTTGTGAAAATAATTTTTTTTCACAATTGCATGTCTCCCTAAAAATTAAAAAAGAAGATTTTGGATCTCATGCCCCACGTTGAGAATCACTGTTCTAGACTTCCCACCTTCCCCTAACTATATACATACCGAACCTCAAGTCTCGAAATATTTCCTATATTTTCCTATATTTTATCCTACTCCATTGTTTGTGAGATTTCCCTGTACAATACTAACCACATGTTTATTAATTGTGTTTAAGAGAGTCACTCGCTATCCTTCGTGACCGTAACACCTCATTATTCAATAGGATATCTCACGTAATCTTTTCATGTAGGCACAAATTATACTCCATTTTCAGCCATTATGCAAAGTCTCTAGAGTCTCTCCCAATTATGATTAATCCCCAGCTTATTACTTAGCTATGCTGGTAGCATATTCCTTCTTTTTATCTTTCTCTCTCTCCCTCTCTCTCTCCTTCTCTCTCTCTCTCTCTCTCTCTCTCTCTCTTCTTTCTCTATTCTCTTTGTTCTTATCTCCATATCTCAATATATCTTCCTCAGCCGTTACATTACACTTATTCCTTGAATTCTTTTCTTGCTTCTTTCCCTGTTTTTGCATAACCAGCTTCCATTCTTAATTCACTCAAAGTCTACTCCTCACCATTCTTCTCATACCTTCCTCCCTACCTCAGCAGCCTTTCCCCTCCGCTAACCAGTAATCATCGATAATTGATTTAAGGTGATTAGCAACATCCCTGACCACCAGTGGCGCCTCCTTTCACAATACTGAACTTATCTTACCCCTTCCGACTCATCTCTTTTACTTCTATTCACTCCTCCGGTTACTGACTTCCCCTCCCTCTCCCCGCCTTGTATTTATTCCTGCTCTTCTTCTATTTCTCTACTCCCCCTCCCTAAGCTGCTTACACCCTCCCTCTCCCTGCCTTTTATTCTTTTCTCCCTTTTCTCCCCTCAACTTTTAAATCTCACGCACTACAATTTGAACTGCTTTGCCAATGCTTTTTCTCCTGATGAAGGAAGCAGTTCTTATGATAATATTACTATTTGACCATTTACTGGCTGCATATCCATGACATTTTGCATATTCTATCCATTAATTATGAAAATTCCGATTATTAGGTCATTCCAAACTTCCAGAAACAGCTGTCGAGGTAAAAACTATGCATTCTCTCCTTACTAATCTGAATTTTTTTTCCTCTATGTAATTTTTTTTGTCTATATATATATACAAATATCTATATGACTTTACATATATATTTACCTTCAGATTTAGAAAGGAGTGGTTGTGTGGTAAGTAGCTAGGCGCAGGAGTAGCAGTGTGGTAAGTAGCTAGGCGCAGGAGTGGCTGTTTGGTAAGTAGCTTGCTTACCAACCACATGGTTCCGGGTTCATTCCCACTGCCTGGCACCTTGGGCAAGTGTCTTCTGCTATAGACTCAGGCCGATCAAAGCCTTGTGAGTGGATTTGGTGGACGGAGGCTAAAGGAGGCACGTCGTATATATGTATATATATATATAGATAGATAGATAGATAGATAGATAGATAGATAGATAGATAGATAGATAGATAGATATGTGTGTGTGTCAGTGTTTGTCTCCCCAACATCACTTGACAACCGATGGTGGTGTGCTTATGTCCACGTAACCTAGCGCTTTGGCAAAAGAGACCGATAGAATAAGTAATAGGCTTACAAAAAATCGATTTGCTAGCCTAAAGGCGGTGCTCCAGCATGGCCGCAGTCAAATGACTGAAACAAGTAAAAGAGTAAAAGAGTAAAGAGTTATATGTATCATTATATATCACTATATACATCGATGTGTATCTAGAGGTTTATATATATATATATATATAGGAGAACTTACGAAAAAAACAACAGACGAGGACAGGTGGTGTAAACAACAAAAGGATGTATTAGTTTAACGGTCGGGAATATAGAAAGTCTTTAACGTTTCGAACTACGCTCTTCAACAGAAAGAAATAGGGAGAAAAACAAGGAGAAAAAACAAGAAAAAAATTTTAAATGTGGTGTCAGCGATCTATCAAACCAAATCGTGTTTATATGAATCACTATTTCAATATAATGCACGTACGTACATATCGCCGTGTATGCATTTGTACCCAACACTAGTGTCGGTTTATTTCAGTCCCTGTAACCTAGTGGATCAGCATAAGATCGATAGAATAAGTACCAGACTTTAAAACAATTAAATACTTGAGTTGAATCGTTTGTCTGTAAATATGTATATATCTTTTTTTACGTGTATATTTTTATGTGTATATATGTATATGTGTGTATATATATATATATATATATATATATATATATATATAT
>NC_068991.1:31454981-31455640 GCF_001194135.2 Octopus bimaculoides
GGGTGGTAGCGGATCCAGGCTCATTAATGTTAAAATTCTGCCTTCAGCTAATTGGGTTGGGTAGAAAGCTGTGTTGACCATATGGACCCAATCAGCTAAAGATTTGGTTTTCCCAGATTTTCTGAGGATGGCTGACCAAAGGTACCCGGTGATCCTCCAAGTGTCACCAGTGCCTGGAGCCTGGCCATATTAGAAATAACTGCCCCAGGGCCGTGGTAAGGTCCTGGAGCAGAATAAAGAAAACGTGCCCGCCGCCCCCCTATTGGAGGGGGAGACTTGTCGCCGAGACACGAAAGTGACCCAAAAGCAGACACCCATTAAGAAAAGTAGTTCTGCTCTGCAGGAAAATAATGAGGAGGCAGTAGCCTCAACAGAAAGAGGAAAGAAGAGAAAGGCGGGCATTAATAGTAGCCCGCCGAAACCTCAAACAAATGTAGAGTTGGAAGAGGGATTGAGTTCCCCGGGTAAACCGGCGGACTCTTCTTCTCCCACCGGAAAAAAGAAAAAAAAAGAAAAAGGTGCCAACGGAGGTTGAACCACCGTCGCTGGGAATTGTGCCACCGACGGTGGAAAAGTCTATCTCTTTACCGGAGGAAGAAGAATCGTTGGTCTTCTTCTACAGAGGTGGGGAGATAGAAAAGGAGTTAGAAAAATATCCT
>NC_068991.1:31456213-31457283 GCF_001194135.2 Octopus bimaculoides
ATTCATTATTATCACTTTCATTACACATACCATTATGTCTTTGTCCAGCCTGCAGCTTCTTTTTTTCCCCTTTTCTTCTGTGTAAGGCCGTCATGGCCAATAAAATGAAATAAAGAAGCTTGCTTACCAACCACATGGTTCCTAATTCAGTTCCACTGTGTGACACCTTGGGCAAGTGTCTTCAACTATAGCCTCGGGCCGACCAAAGCCTTGTGTATTGGTTTGGTAGACGGAAACTGAAAGAAGCCCGTCGTATCTGTGTGTGTGTGTGTGTGTGTGTTTGTGTGTTTGTGTGTCTGTGTTTGACTCCCCCACCCAATATCGCTTGATGTGTTCACGCCCCCTTAATTTTGCGTTTCGGCAAAGAGACCGACAGAATAACTACTATGCTTGGGGTCGATTTGCTCGACTAAGGGCGGTGCTCCAGCACTGCTGCAGTCAAATGACTGAAGCAAATAAAAGAATAAAAGAATATATATGCATAGACACATATATCTATTATATATGTATATGTATACACTCACACACACACACGTATATATCCCGATGTATATATATACACACACACACTCATATATATCCCGATATATATGCGCGCGCAGGCACACACGCACACACACACACACACACACACACACACACACATACGCATACACGAATGTAATCCCATGTACCCTCAGTCATTTCTCCTGGGCTATATTTCAACTAAAACAACAAAAACACGAGTACACAGATCGACCCCTAGAAAAGGGCTCAAGACAAGAAATAAAGTATATAATTGCTGAAAACCTCAATATTAAAGAGCGAAATAGAACATTGTGTTACAGAAGCCAGCGCCACATTGTCTGCGAGCAACCTTTCTGGTACGTAGATCTGTATACATACATTTGCATATATATACATACATTTACAACTGATGCACGAATCTACTATATAATTTCAAATTAGCTACACACATGCCCATGAATTCATATGTGCATGTGTGTGGGGGGACATGTATATATGTATTTATCTATCTATCTCTCTCTCTCTCTCTCTCTCTCTATATATATATATATATATATATATAT
>NC_068991.1:31458088-31460833 GCF_001194135.2 Octopus bimaculoides
TATATATATATATATATATATCCATATATATGTATATATATACACATATAAATATAAATACTTTTATCTATCAGTGTTTCCTCATACCAGAATGTATTATTTATTCCTCCTCTCAAAATTCACACAACATTGGAATTGCTAGCATTTATTATCCCTCTGGAATGAATACCCCTCAATATACTGAGCAATATATATCCAAAACATAACTCTTACTTACCTATCATTTCTCTTACCAGAATGATTTACCACAAGAAGATTCGATCTAACTGGATTTAATTTGACCCTCTCACCCTCCTGGGCATAAGGAACCACAACAAATATCATTGATGAGGAACACTCTTCCACTGTCTAGCCTATATTTCTCCGATGATGGAATACCCACTTTACAGAGTCTTCGCTCGATACGACGCCCTAATACCTGGGATATCCCAGAAACAGCTGTAGTATTTTCACCATTTGTTATGTCGCTAAACTTTATATTGAATTAAACGTCCTTGTGCTGTTGCCTAACTGTTTGCCATACCTCTTCATTTTAAGTTATTCCTACTGACTCAAAGGGATGTCATCTATAGTCAGAAAGGTCAGGAAATTGGGTAATGGGTTCCCCACAAACTTTCCGAGTCTAATCGCGCGCAGAGAGTGGATGTGTACTCTTCTTTGCTGTCACGTCTCGCGTTTGAACCTTTTTTGGACCGAATAATGACTGGTGAGGAGAAATGGGCTCTCTATAAAAATGCCAAACGTCGAAGACAGTGGGCAAGGAAAGGAGAACACTGGCATCCCAGGCTAAAGAAGGTCTTCACCCACGTAAGGAGCTGTTATCTGTTTGGTGGGATATGAAATGTCTAGTCCACTTTGAACTTTTAAACTCAGACCGAACGATAACAAAGGAGATCTACTGCAAGCAGCTTGAGCGGCTTAAGTTAGCGCTAGAAGAAAAACGACCATCTTTGGTTTCAAAACGAAAGGTGTTCTTCGATCAGGATAACGGTCGGTCACACACAGCGAGGATGACATTCCAAAGGCTGGAGCAGTTTGAATGGGAGACGATGCCCTACCCACTATATTCGCCGGACAGTATCCCATCCGATCATCATTTATTCTGCAGTCTTCAAAATCATTTGAATTGAAAAAATATGAATTCTGTAGATGAGGTGAGAACAGTACTAGAGGAGCATTTTTCGTCACGGACAATTGAATTTTGGAAGCGGGGCTTCGCAAGTCTACCACATAGATAGAAGAACGTCGTAGAAAATGAGGGAGACTATATTTTAGATTTAAAAAGAACTCTGTTTATCTTAATTGTGGAAAATAAGAGAAGTATACAAAAAACAGCATTATTTATGGGATAACTTAATATATATCACCTACATATGTGGGAAATTTCGTCTGTGGGTGTATTTGTGGAGTTGTTAGCTAACTCCTCCTAAATCGTTTTATCGATTTTGATGAAACTTGATACTTGACTAGAACACAAGTCTGGAAACCTCATGGCATACTCAGATTGTTGAAAAAATCGATAATAGGGCCCCTGGAAGGGATCCTTATATATATCTAATATATTGCATTTTTAAAATCAAGGGAAATAACTCATTTGCCCCTGGAAGGGATCCTTATATATAGCTAAGGAAAATAACCAATTAATTTTCCTAAATCATTTGGTAAAAATGAAATTGAGTATGCTTATTTCTTGGTATTTGAACTGTTAGAGTTATTTTCGCAATTTATCTAGTACATCCCTTAAACAAGTAAATAGTATTTTCCTAAACATTAGATCCAATTATTTCGGTTAGTGATTTATTCACGAATATACCAACACTAGCGCCCCTGAGGGTAATATTCTTTGGGACCGCACAAAAGCCCTTTTCAGAATTATTTGAATTGTTATTATCTGATATCTAATTAACCTGTTATTACGTAACATACAGCACGATTTTAGTATACATACATTATCAGTATTTCCTCCTATGTTCTATATACTTTAGGAACGCATTAAAGCTCTTTTCCGGGCTACTTTATATGAATTCTTACTATCGAGTAACTAACTCCATGTTATTAGATAACTGACTTCACAATTTGGGTATTCATAACTTATTGGGAATTCCTAAAAACAAGATCCTGTGTAAGACAGTTTGGTATTTTCTGTAAATGCACAAAAAACCGTTTTAAGGGCTACACACTTTGTATTGTTGTTATTGGATTAGCAAAACAATTATGAGAACGGAACCAAGGGATAAGCCCCACTTTCCAAGGAATTACCGGGCACGTCAGCTAGTATATATATATATATATATATATATATATATATATATGTATGTATGTATGTATGTATGTATATATATACATACTTACATAGATAGGTACATATGTATATATGGTGGGAGTAATCCTGTGTCCTAACCTACTCCCTTTTCCCTCTCTCACTCTCTTTCTCTCTCTTTCTTTTCCTCTCTCTCTCTCTTTCCCTCTCTCCCTCTCTCCCTTTCTTTCTCTCTCATCTTACAAATTTTTACCTAGAAAATTTCAACTATTCAAAATCATATCTTTAAATTCCTCATTTTTACGTCATTTATCCGTCTGTTTGCGATATAAGTATATAACAATGTGCGTATAAGCGTTTATGTGTGTGTGTGTGTGTGCATATATTTGTGTATGTATATATTCACACACGCGCACATACATACATATGTGTATATGCATGTATATATTTACATATATATATATATATATATATATATATATATA
>NC_068991.1:31461514-31462168 GCF_001194135.2 Octopus bimaculoides
ATGTGTTTTAAGAGAGATTTGGCTGCTATTTGTGGTAGCTCAAGTTACCACAGAGACACCTCTGTGTATGTCTGTGTGGTGGTGGTGGTGGGGGGGGCGGGTTGTGGTGAAAAAGTACTTTTTCTCAGAATATTTTGCGCAATAATATTTCAAGAAATCTGGTCATCTTCCTAACTAGTACCTATTCAACTTCAAATTACAATTGTTAATTGTTGGAAGTCAAGTAGACTGAGTTGTACATATAGTGTTATCGTATAGAATGGAAGTTCAATACGAAGTTTTGTACTCATTATCTTGTGGTTAGTAATCCATTACCTTAAATTTGAAGCCATTAAGTCTTTAAATATTATTTTACTGGAGATTGTTTTTGCGAGTATCTCCATGATGGGTATCGCATTCAAGAATTTGATTGATTATACTAACGCCAGTTCGTATTTCAATCTGGCATTTATTTTATAGATTTCTGTTTGATGAACTGCTAACTTTGAGACATAGTGAGACACAAAACTCGATTTAACAATAAATGTAAACACATACACACACATATTAGGTGCAAGCATGACTGTGTGGTTGAAAAGTTTGCTTCCCAACCTCATGGTTTCATGTTCAGTCCCTCTGCATGGTACCTTGGGCAAGTGTTTTCTACTATAGCCC
>NC_068991.1:31464138-31464909 GCF_001194135.2 Octopus bimaculoides
TATATGTGTGTGTGTATACATATATAAGCATATATATGTACATGTATGTATGTATGTATGTATGTATGCTGTATTATGTGTGTGTGTATATGTGCATTCACTCACATACAGACACAAACAACACGGAGAGAAATGCAGAGGGAGCACAGGTTGACGTAGGAGTCAATGAGGTGACAAGAATGAAGGTCAGAGAAGGTCAAAGGTAACTGTGTACTTGCGAAAAGTTTTCATCTCTCATTACCCTAACAAACAACATTTCACCCACACATCATTGTTTTCCCGTCCACTAACGGTTTGTCTTATTTAATATTCTCCAATTAACATTAATACATATATATTTACGAACATACATACGGGCATGTGAGTCTGCTAGTGTATGTACACACACACACACACATATATATACGTGTATCCTCCTGTTTCGCCTAAAGGTCGGTGAAGAGGTCACGGATGTGTGACGAAAGATTTCAAGCCAGTGGATATAAGATAAAATATGAACAATAATAATCGAGTGAAGAATGAATATATAGTGCGTGTGCTTATTTAGAATAATAAAAATTACCATCCCGAAATTTAACAATAGCTGTTTCAACACACGGTTTCACATCAGGAATCTTCCAAAACAAATTCATAAACGTATGTGTGTGTAAGTATATATATATATATATATATATATATATATACATATATATATATATGCATATGTGGGTACAGGACGTCAAAAAACTTGAACAACGAAAGAAACAAATAAACGAGACAAGCAACATAAAG
>NC_068991.1:31465254-31467037 GCF_001194135.2 Octopus bimaculoides
GTGTGTGTGTGTGTGTGTGTGTGTGTGTGTGTGTGTGTGAATATTTACACATTAGAGTGCAAAGCTGGGATTCCGTCCATTCCTCCAGTTTTCCGCTTTTCAGTTACCTTGGTTGTCTTGTTGGGGTAGGAGTGGGGTCGGAGTGGTATTTCGTCCACCTGTGACTTCAAAAGCTGCCGTGTCTTGGACTGAGTGATCGTCTTTGAAGTGTGTTTGAAAACTCTTAGACCATTTTCGGCTGATTATTGTTCCACACTTCTTTGCGCAATAATCATCTGAAGAATGGGACCAAGGTCATTTTCATCACGATCTTGTTCGTGAGTAATCTTATAGCACCAAATAAAACTCCTTGAACGATGCCAGAACTGCTGACTTCACCTCAACCTCAGCATCCACTGGAGAGATTCTGTTGCTAACGTCGAGTTCTTGAAGAAGGTGAAGATCACTAGCACTGAACCAAATCTGATGAAGACAGCTAAGTCGGGCAGGACAAGTAATCAAGATGAAAGATCATCGACTTCACATAACAAAGCTTTAAGGCGAACATTCCTTTGCAAACCAACAAAAGGTAAGCAAGGCAGTGAAAATGTCCCTTTCTGAATCACGAGCTAAAGAAAATTACTCCTGTGGTTATTCGTTGTATATCTCGTTTAAATTCTTTGGATATCATGGAGCGCGATGAGAAACATGCCGATCACAGCCTTTGAAAGTGAGAATTTTCTCAATATACAGGTCGTTGTTGGGGGTAAAGATGGCGTTGATTTATATTTTTTACCGTCATGGGTTCAAAATTTTTGAAACTTGATGTGTTGCCGCGTTCTTGGGAAATATTGCCGCCTTAGCGATAAAAGTTTCTTTTCTTTTTTCCGTTGTGACTCCTTAGTTTGAACAGGTGATTGTATCAGATGAGTATATCCCATACATATATATATATATATATATATATATATATATATATATATATATATATATATATATATATATATATATCCAAGTTCCCTTTATAGCAGGGTAAGATATACCCTTTGTACATTAACTTCCCACAAAAGATCATCATGCAAATGTCATGTTGTAATAGGGAACCGTTCTGTCTCAGATATTACTACCTTGGGATAAAATGAATATCTTATTTATTTTTACGTACAGTATTTTAACTGAGATGGGAACATGCCTCACTGTAGATAAATACACTATTTTCATTAAGCGTTCCTCGGGGTTACAATATGCTTGCTTTGAGCTAAAATTGTGTCCACCTAGTTGACTGTGATAAATTAGAAGGTGACAGTTATGTATAATTACAAATCCTTATTCACACATACATATTCTCTCTCTCCCTTTCTCCCTCTCCGTCCCTCTCTCTTTCCCTCTTTCTCTCTCCCTCCGCCTCTCTCCTTCTCTCTCTCTCACATATATATGTATGTATGTATGTATGCATGTATGCATGGATGAATGAATGGATGGGTGGATGTACGTATGTATGTTTATCTGCTCGTATGCATGGTATATATTATTTATATTATATTTTGATTGAACGCCACGCATCCATTTCCAAGTATATATATATATATATATATATATATTTACATTATTTACATTATTTACATTTGACGGATATTCGTCCTCATCTTGTTTGTTGTTAACACAACGTTTCGGCTGATATACCCTCCAGCCTTCGTCAGGTGTCTTGGGAAATTTCGAACCTGGGTTCTCATTCCTATCGATGTTACTATTATTATTATTATATTATTATTATTATTACTATTATTAATCAGGTCGCTGCCGT
>NC_068991.1:31467719-31470144 GCF_001194135.2 Octopus bimaculoides
GTGAAGGTTGGCTTGCGATATACGGATGTCCTGAATCCATACTCGGTGCGTGTTATTAATACGTCCAGGAATGCCAGCTGATTGTTCTGTTCTTTTTCCATGGTGAACTGTATGGATGGATTTATTGAGTTCACATGATCTAACAGCATTTGGACATCTTGCTGGTGGGGCCAGAGAATAAAGGTGTCATCAACGTATCGCAGCCATAGGGTTGGTTTTAGTGGTGTTGATCCTAAAGCCAAATTCTCGAAGTATTCCATGTATATATTGGCTATTATCGGTGATAATGGCGAACAAAAGATATGCGGCCCATATGACATCAGGTAAAATGATGGCCTTGTTCTAATGTGTATTTCGAACCTTCTAAGATGACACAGATCCCGCAGTTGGGCCTTTCACACTTTTTAATTGTTGATTTTGTGGTTGTTATTGGGTGCAGTTTAGCCTGGGTTAAAATCTTCTTTAAGAATTTTGGCTGCTGTTTACTTTTTATGATGGTGTACGTTTGGAGGATTCGGTTCATCTTTGGGTCTCTCTTGAGTAGGGCTGTGCTTTGGAGTATGGTGTTGAAGGCCTCATTGTTAAGTGGGTTGTGTGTAGAGATGTAGGGTAGGGTTTTTATATTTCTTCCTTTTTTTGGTTTTGGTTGTCTCAGGTCTTCTATATTTAATTTAAGTGTTCGTTGGATTGTTTTGCCTATTAGGGGTTGTGGATAATTCCTATTTATGAATGTAGTTCTGAGTTCCTGGAGACATGTGTGTCGTGCACTTGTGTCTGATATTATGGTGCAAATCCTTTTGGCTAAACAGAAAGGGATATTCATTCTTGTGTGTCTTGGGTGGCATGAGTCAAATGGTAGTTACTGCTTAGAGTCTGTCGGTTTATAATAGATATCCGTCTCTATTTTGTTGCCGACTTTCTTAATGATTAAATGTAGAAATGGTAGTTTTTCCTGGTTATGTTCTATCGTGAAGTGGATGTCTTCATTAATTCCATTCAGTAGTATTTTAAATTCCTCAAGTTTTTCTATACTTTCATCCCAGAGGATGAAGCAGTTGTCGAGATATCTTTTCCAGTTGTTCTGGATATAGGTGGAGAAAGAGTTTCCATATTTCTCGAGTGTTTTCTGGTAAAGTATTATTTCGAGGTAGCCCATTACTAGGTTGGCAAAAGAAGGCACAGTACGTGTACCCATGGCTGTTCCCGATCTTTGTCTGTAGTAGTCATCTTTAAATATAAAGTAATTGCTTTCTAAGATAAATCTCAGTCCTATTATGAATTTTTTATTTATGCGAGTTGGAAGTTCAAAGGAGTAGTTGTTTAGCCAGAAAGTGCTCGCTTCTATTCCTAGGGTGTGGGGGATAGTTGAATAAAGGTTAACTACGTCGAAGGATACTAGCAGGGCTTTCTCTCAGAAAATTAAGATTTATCTTATTTAGTGACGTTTCAAACTACGCTCTTCCACAGAAAGTAAGACAGAAAGAAACAAGGAGAGAAAATAATGTGTAGTGGCTAGCGATCTATCATGGCGAATGCCGGACAGAGGGGCCACAGAGGAGAGCTAGGAAGAAGGGGAGATAATAAAGTAGTGGTGATCCCAAAACGAAAGTGTGCGTGCGTGTGTATAATAGAGTATGTATGTGCGTGTGGAAGAGGGCTGGTAACCTAGAGGTGCGCGTGTGTGTATGTGGGGTTGGGAAGTGGTCAGTGCTAGTGTGTGCGTGGTGGTGTGATGTGATGTGATGTGGTGTTGTGTGGTATGGTGGTGCATGGTGTAGTGGTGGTGTGGTGTGCAGTGATGATGTTAGGAGGTGAGGAGGCGACAGTGGGGAAAGCAAGGGTGAGATGTGGGTTAGGCTGAGGGTGGGTTAGAGGTGGGATATGTGAGAGTGAGTGTAAGGGATCAGGTGGGGGATGGGATGGATAGGAAAGGTGGGGTGGATTGTGTAGGGGTGGAGTGGGATCAGAAAGGAGGGGTGACGATGAAGGGGGAAGGGAGAAAGTGGGTAGGAGTGAAGAGAAGAGAAAAGGAGAGTAGGAGTGAAGAGAAGAAGAAGGAGTCGGAGCAAGAGAGGAGACGTGGGTGAGAGGAAGTAGGTGTGAGTGGTAGAGAGGAGAAGGGAGGAGGTAAGATGAAGAGGGAAGGAGAATTGAACCCATGTGACGCAAAGGAGCGAAGAGAGAAGATTAATTCCTGTTCACGGCGCAAAGTGGAGTCCAGATGGACCCTATACAAGGACAATCCGAACACGGACAGGTGTTGCAAAGAATGACCGATAGAGCGGAAATGGCGCGAGACCGGGTTGTCATTGCCAAGACGGATGTCTCGGAGGTGTTCCGCGAACCGGTCAGCCAAGGGGCGTCCCGTTTTCCCGATGTATAGAGAAGGGCAGAGAGAGCAGGTGATGCAGTAGATGAAACTGGT
>NC_068991.1:31470291-31472095 GCF_001194135.2 Octopus bimaculoides
GGAGAGGTAGGGTGGTAGGGTGGTAGGTGAGGGGAAACGGGAGACGGGAGACGGCGGGCGGGCGCGGGGGAAAATAGCAGATGCACGATCCATGAGGGGATATCCACGTCGGATAAAGTGGAGCGCCATGAATTGAGACTGAGACTCAAAGTCATGGTCGTCACTACAGAGCCTGCGTAGACGGAGGAATTGGGAATAGGGGATGGAAAGCTTGGTGTGTTTAGGGTGGGAGGAGAAGTTGAGGTATGAGTGTGTGTCTGTGTTTGTAGTGGATGGAGTTGGTGAGAGTGGAGTGATATATATATATATATATATATATATATATATATATATGCATATGTATATATAGACACACACACACATACACACACACACACACGCACACACACATATATATAGCATATCTAAGCATATCTTCCTCTGTTGCTGCTCCACCCCCATTCCTCGAAATCCTTCTTTGCCTGTTCTTGACGTCATCTATAACTAGTTCCCATCCCTTATTGTTTCAAACTCTTTCGCTCTTTATTCACTTTGCATCTCACTCACTATATCAACAGCTATTCTATTCTGCTAAACATTCCACATTCCCCACTTTGTTCATTGCTTCTTCCTGTAGTTTCTAGCCTTAGCCATTCCTGATTGATTAAAGACCTCTTTAACTATATGCCCCACCAACGGCGCATTCTTTTACAAAATTTATCTCGCCCCCCCCCCTTCCACTGTCCGACTCAACATTTTTATTTCTTCTCAACACCCCTCCCTCTCCCGGCCTAGTATTTTTTATTCCCTCTAGCTCTACTTCCACTTCTCCACTCCTTCATTAGCAGCCTGCATTCTCCCTCTTCGTACCTTTTATTCCTGTCTCATTCAACCTTCAAATTTCTCGCATCACGATGTCGACTACAATCTACAAAGTTTCCCTCCTGAAGAAGGAAGCTGGAATTACAGTAATGTTTCTATGCATACATTTACTGTTGCATATGCATTATTTATGCACATTTTATTTGCTAATTATGAACTTTACAACTATTACGTAATTCCGAGCTCCCGGAGACAGATAAGTTAAAGAGGACAATGACGGTTTTGGTTTGTGATATGTTGTCACCGCTGATATATGCAGTCAGGTTGCTAGAAGTAGGAGCAGTAGTACTGTGTTTTCATACCCCATGTAAAAGTAGATTTATTTCTCAACATTTATAAACATTTATATGTTTGTACATGTGCTTATATTCTGAATATATTTATGTATGTATATTTTCATATATCAGGTCTAATCGTGATTATATGCATCACAAACTTTTTCTTCCTATCTATCTTCAAATATTTTGAATGGTCAATTTCAAAGACTGCTGGATTGTATTCATAGGCTATTGGAGTCTTAATAATGGATTTACAAAGGCAACGACCAATTTTAAAAACAATTGGATCTTACTCACAAGGTATTGGAATCTTATATGTATACCATTGTGCCTAAACATTGGATTTCCAAATACAATATCCCTACATTCACTCTCTATTTCATATCTTAACTAAACTAACTATTGCTTAATCATCCTCTCCGATGAAGGGATATAATAAATATCCTGGAAACAGCTGTAAGACATTC
Source organism: Octopus bimaculoides (assembly GCF_001194135.2). Classification (NCBI taxonomy): domain Eukaryota; kingdom Metazoa; phylum Mollusca; class Cephalopoda; order Octopoda; family Octopodidae; genus Octopus; species Octopus bimaculoides. The sequence continues at coordinate 31,471,898 of NC_068991.1, forward strand.
TATTTATAAATGTTCTATATTATACACAGCCTTGGTCTTTTATCTCATTACGAAAAGTAAATTCTTATATTCACACGCTGATATATGACCTGCGTTGGACCCCTTATTCGCATAACCACCGAACCTGTGGTCTATCCATAGCACTTACCCAGCATTACCTGAAACCTCTGGGTCTAATTGACACCACTATCGCTCATA
>NC_068991.1:31472797-31476306 GCF_001194135.2 Octopus bimaculoides
TATGGAGTTCCAGACAGGGGAAGAAGGTAATCAGAGATCTTTTCGGTATAAGGGAGATAATCATAAATGTTGGGAATGACTAGGTTTTATTAATTTAACATGATTTGGTTTAGAAGGAATAGAATGCTACAAGTGGTTAGGTTTTACTTTATATTTTTTTCAATGAGGTAAGTTTCCATATTTAAAAATGTTAGAATTGGTTAAGTTTTGGCTTATATTTTTCAATGAAGTAGGTTTCCTTATTTAATCTAACTTGTGTTGGTGTTCCAATGGCACATTGATAGAATGGAAAGATTACAAATTGTGGTAGCATTGCTTTGCGCATTTCTCAGTATGTTCGCTAAAGGGTATCATTCCGTATTCTGGAAATGCAACCTGCTGTCGGTGCAGAGTGCATCCGCGTCTGAGCGATAATCCCGTGAATCCTATGTAGTTTTGATGGCAGCCCGAGCATCTCATAACATAAATCAGGTTTTCTCAATCACAATTAAAGTCAGATTTGATTTTGAATTTTTGTCCCTCTTTGAAAAGAAATTCTGATCCTTTTAGAAGATTTGGGCATGTTGCGCAATTTGGTCGACCACATTTTTTCACTTTTGCGTCCATTATTTTAGAAAATAAGTTTGCCTTTGTGAGGATCTTTTTTATTGATTGCGGTTGTTTGTGGTTTTTAATGATCTTATGTGCGTGTAAAATTTCCTTTAATTTGGGGTCCTTATGTAGCATTGGTAGATTTAGGGTGATGATGGTGAAGGCTTCTTTGTTTCTGGGGTTGTATGTGGATATGTGAGGCAGTATTTTCGGGGAAGGTGTGTTGTTGTGTTGAACTTTTCTTAAGGTTTCTATTTGTGTTGCACGTCTGATTCCATCCTCTATGAGTTGAACTAGGTACTGTCTGTCAATTAGAGTGCTTTTGAGTTCTTGCAGTCTAAAGTCTCTGGTATTTTTCTCTGACACTATTGTGCATATCCTTCTTGCAAGGTTGAAGGGGATGTTTGTTTTCGTGTGTCTTGGGTGGCATGAATTAAATAGTAGATATTGTCTGGCGTCTGTGGTTTTGTAAAATATGTCTGTTTCTATTTTTAGGTTTATTTTTTAATTAGTATATCCAAGAATGGGAGCTTTTTTTGGTTGTACTCCATTGTGAACTATATGTTTGGGTTGACACTGCCCAATAGTCTTTTGAATTTCAGGAGTTTGTCTGCGTATTCATTCCAGAGTATGAGACAGTCGTCTAGGAATCTTTTCCAATTTTCTTTTATGTATTGGGAAAGGGGGTTTCCAAAGGTAGATAAAGATTCCTAGTATATTATTATTTCCAGATAGCCCATTGTTGGGTTCGCAATGACTGGGGATGCCCTAGTGCCCATGGCAATTCCGGATCTATCGATAAAATGTATTGTCAAACATGAAGTGGTTGTTTCGTAGGATGAATTCAACCGATTCAATTATGAATTCTTTGCTGATCCTTTCTGGTATTTCTTCCGGAAATTGATCAAGCCAGAACCGAATTGCTTCTAGTCCATAAATATGAGGTATACTGGTATATAAATTAATTACATCAAATGAAACCATAATTGTTTCTTCCTTGACTTTTTTTGGAGGTGATTTAACATATCCAAGACATCTCTGATATGGCTATTGATGTGTTTAAGGAAGGGTTCAGGAGGATGTCCATAAATAGACTTAGTCTGTGTGTTTCACAGGCTGGGCCAGCTATAATGGGTCGTCATTTTAGATCCTCTGGGTTTGGTGTATGTATATACGTCTTTGGTGACTTTTTAATGGTTTCATTTATAATCTGGCTTTTGTGGATTTTTGGTAGACCATAGAAAAGGTTAGGTTTGCATTTAAACTTTGTTAGGAAGTTAATTTCTTTGGTTGTCAGTTCTTTCTCATGGGTTTTAATTAGTGAGGACAGAGTTTTCATTATTTTTTGCGGGTGTAGTTTGTGATTCTTTGTTAATGTTGACTATCATTAAGCATGGAGATTACTAGATTTCTATAGTATAATGTGTCCAATTACTTTATCTGCTTCCTTAATCGTTAATATTGTCATTATTTTGAAGTTCTGTTAGTTCCTTCCATTGTGTGGTGCTAAAGTTTGAGTTAACTGTCAGTTTATGCATGGTGTGGTAGTGAAAGTTCTCAATGTGGTTGCAGAATTCATCGTCTTTTGTTTTCTGTAAATTTGAACTATATGTGTGTGTGTGTGTGTGTGTGTGTGTGTGTGTGTGTGTGTGTGTGTGTGTGTGTGTGTATACATACACACACACATATATATACATACATACATACATGCATACATACATACACACATACATACATATCAATCAATATCTATTTAAAATTCAATAAAGTAATATGAATAATACGGGTGAAAAGGGTATAATCAGTCATTGGCACGAATCATACGGCGGTATGTTGTTCTTGGTCAATTCCTCTCGCGCTTTACACCTTGTAGAGTGTTAAGGAGCAGCCACTGCTGATAGCATTCATTGGGTGATGTCGTAGTTGGTGGCCAACTCATCTGAATCAGCATTCCTTTATCCTTGTTCTCATTTGCTTTTCGTCAGCCATCTGGTACAATGTATCTTGGAAACGTGGTCGTTATAGAATATCTGATGTATTTGCAGATGCTATTGTACTCTTTATTCCTAGCCTCATAGAAGCACAGAACTACTTGAATCGTGTCATGCGAGAATCGAAGACAGAGTACATCATCATTAATATAAACGCAGACGAAACAATAGGCGTCCTGGCAAATAGAAAGCGCCTATCCAGGGTTGATAAAATTAAATTACCTTAGATCGACTGTAACTGATCTCTCTCACAACTCAAGCAGTGACATCATAGACAAGGAGAGCGGCATGTGGAGCAACTTCAACCTCAACACCTCTGGTCGTCTGACATCAACCAAACAACGGGGATAAAAATGTACAAAATGCAGCTCGAAACTGAGTCAGTCTCGCGATTATACTAGCTGATAGAGTGTAGTAGGTGTTCGCTCCGCCTGCCAACGATATATTGTATACGAAGGATGCAGAGTGTTACACCGATAGCCTGCTGGCGGAGAATGTACTTGGGGTTAAACTAGGAGCAACATTCATCAGCCACTTTGATGTAGTGATTGACTTTACTGTTTATATGTGTTTGTGTGTGTGTGTGTGTGTGTATGTGTGTGTGTGTGTCTGTGTGTGTGTGTGTGTATGTGCGTGCGTGAGTGTGTGTATGCATATATATGTAATATATATATACATATATATTCTTTTACTTGTTTCAGTCATTTGACTGCGACCATGCTGGAGCACTGCCTTTAGTCAGCAAATCGACCCCAGGACTTATTCTTTGTAGGCCTGGTACTTATTCTATCATTCTCTTTTGCCGAACCGCTAAGTTACAGGGACGTCAACATACCAGCATTGGTTGTCAAGTGATGTTGGGGGACAATCACAGACACACCAGCATACACACACACACACACACACACACACACACACACACACACA
>NC_068991.1:31476686-31480036 GCF_001194135.2 Octopus bimaculoides
TGTGTGTGTGTGTGTGTGTGTGTGTGTGTGTGTGTGTGTGTGTGTGTGTGTGTGTGTGTGTGTGTGTTTCTGTGTGTGGTCGCCTTAGACAGATGATACTTGTCAGCAAGTTATATCTTCTATATTTTCAGGCATTGAAAATAAAATAACAAAACAAAACAACGGAATTAAAACAAAGAACAAACATCAAAATATTCACAAACGGGGCTGAGTCGTTAGTGAATGGTTGCCTAGAGAAAAGGAACAGACGTCCATTCTTTAAAAGGAATTTCACATAAAGGAATCCAAAGTTGAAATCTTCGGTGGCATGACTGAAAATGAAAAATATGTATGTATGTATGTATGTATGTATGTATGTATATCTATATCTATATCTATATATCTATATATACATGTTTGTATGTATGTATACTATATGTCATATATTATTTATATAATATGAGCGTATATATGCAATTACACGTGGAGAAAATTTTCTCTTATGGTAACAAGGTGTAAAAATATATCTGTCCAATGTCGCCGTCTATCAGATTCCCATGCAACGATGTTTAAGACATGCGCTGAGGCTGAGGCACCTCTGGCGCTACATAGGTGAACAGGTGTGGAATCCGCTGGCAGAGAGTTTCTTTCCGCGACAGGCCTCTTTGGAGGAGTTTAAACCAAGTTTCATAAAAAGACGTAACTTGACTGAATGGCAAAAAGAGAGCTGACAGGCACATGTGCCAATCCACAAGGCGAGCAAGGCTGACAGCGTGAGTACCACCTCGATACTCTATAGCGGGCTGGTAAAGTTCAAGAGGGATGACGTCCTAGAAGAGACTCTGGAGCTCGATGAGGGCCAGTTAGCTAACCTGTTCAAAAGAACTTTCGGGCCGGGGTACCTGGATAACAAGCAGAAATCCCTGACCTGGCAGTGCTATAGAAGTGCTTTACCTGTTCGTGATAAACTGCCTAGTCATGGAATGTCTGTGCCACCGGCATGCCCAAGGTGCTGGCAAGATGATGAAACCGTTCTGCACGCCCTTGTTTAGTGCCCGGAATTTTCGGGCTGTGCTGTCGTATCTGGGAAGAGTACAGCTATCAGCTAAGTCCATGATTGAGATTGCACCGCCACTCGGACTGTCAAAGGAAGGTAAGGCGTGTTTCTTATGCACAGTTGCAGTACTGAAAGTGTGTATATGGAAATCTAGAATGAAAGGAGTCGCGACGGAAACATTAATCTCCGGCGCTGGCTTGCTACACTACTATAGATATCACCTGAAGAGCAAGATAGGGCTGGAGAAAAGATGCCTGTCACGAAGTGTATACGGGAAAAGATGGAAGGATGTGGAAAGAAAGTTGGAGTGAATGACCCTGCTTAATTTCAACCATAGTAAAGTAGTACAGTGAAGCCGGTGAACTTCACGGCCAAGTTTTAAAATGTTTTTATTATATTTAAATACATCATCATATTTTAAAACTCATTTATGAACCCATGAACACTTTTTAATTGTGATATCCTGTATTGTCCTCTCTATGTCCGATAAATGTTATCATAATAAAGAATACATCTCAAGCAGACGAGGTGTCCAGTACCGAAGAGTGACAGAAATAGCCCGAAATCAGGACTGATCTACTGGTCTACTAGTTTCGTCACTAGAACGTGGTAGGGGTTTGCACCCTACCCGCAATTTATCGGATGTAGCTCTGCATTGTTAACCAGCTAGAGCAGATATCCTCTTGGGGTTAAAAAATCGCAGTAGAGTCTGTTCGAACGGACAGCCATGTTGAAGCGGCTACAAATATCATTTATATATATATGTGTGCGTGTACGCGCGTGTGTATGTATGTGTGTGTGTGTATAATGTACATGTATGTATGTACGTAAGTATGTATGTATGTACGCATGTATGTATGTACGTATATATGTATATATGTATATGCGTGGCATCTTGGGCAAATGTCTTCTACTAAAACTTCGGGCCAACTAAAGACGTATGTGAATTCGATCGACAGAAACTAAAAGAAGCACGTCGCGTACAAGAGTCGGTTGAAATGTTCATAAGTTGACCAAGATGCTCTCATGTAATTTGACCAAATTGAAGCTGCTTTTCAATATAGACCCCCCCCCCTTGCTGTCCACACGCTTCTTCCATCAGTGTTGCAGTGCTTGAATCCCACTTGTGTAGAAGCTTTCATCTTGTTGCTCAAAAACGTCATCAACAGCAAATATGACGTCATCATCGCTGTTAAATTGGTTCCAAATACTTTTTCATGTTGAGGAACAGATGACAGTCAGATGGGGCCAAATCAGGAGAATAAGGAGAATAGTAACGCAGCCATTGAAACCAAGGACTCATGTTCCTGTGGAAACAAGATGCCTTTCATCAGTTTTCCTGGGCGTTTGTTGTTCAAAGCCTTTCCTAACTGTGTGAGCAAGTTGGTATCGTACTTTTCCGATAGTTTGGCCCTTTTCAAGATAAACACAATAGCTTTTACATCCTAAAAACCTGAGGTCGTTACTTTCCCTGCAGATGAAACGACCTTGGCCTTGTTTGAAGCAAGGTGAGGAGGGTGTTTCGACTGCATGAATTGTCTCTTTGTCTCTGGCTCAAATTGATGAACCCAACACTAATCCTGGCTATGAAAACGTTCAGGGATTTCCTTGAACGTTGGATCTGCCTCAGACAACGTCAGATTTTCTCGTGGTGTGTTCAATCTGATGCGCATTTGATCAGCTGTCAGAAGACTTGGCACCCACGAAGCAGAAATGTTTTTGATGACAAGTTCATTTTACAGAATATTATCAACTCTTTCACGGAATATGCTAATAGATGCTATTTGATTTATTATCAATGGCCTATCATTCATCACCATGTGGTGAAAACGATTAATGTTTTCATCGGTGACAGTTGCAGGACGTCCAGACCTTGGATCATTTTCATGACTCTCCCTTGTGTTCCTAAATCCAACAGCCCACTTTTGCACTGTTGGAGCGTCATCTAATGTAGCAATCATGTCAGCATGAATGCCCTTGGGAGCTAAGCTGTTTTTCTGCCGAATACTTGATAACAACATGATGCTAAATGTTGTCTGTTTTCAAAAGAAGTGACTACTAGTTACTTTTGAAGTCTTCTTTGAACAGTCAGTTGTCAGTTTACCTAGAAAGAAACAAATACATTTATTAATAATAAATATAGACGTAGGAGTGGATGTGTGGTAAGTAGCTTGCTTACCAACCACACGGTTCCGGGTTCAGTCCCACTGCATGGCACCTTGGGCAAGTGTCTTCTACTATAGCCTCGGGCCGACCAAAGCCCTGTGAGTGGATTTGGTAGACGGAAACTGAAAGAAGCCCGTCGTATATATAT
>NC_068991.1:31480259-31482096 GCF_001194135.2 Octopus bimaculoides
TCGGCAAAAGGGACCGATAGGATAAGTACTAGGGTCGATTTGCTTGACTAAAGGCGGTGCTCCAGCATGGCCACAGTCAAAAGACTGAAACGAGTAAAAGAGTAATATATATATATGTACGTGTGTGTATATGTTTGTGTGTCTGTGTTTGTCCCCCCAACATCACTTGACAACCGATGCTGGTGTGTTTACGTCCCCGTAACTTAGCGGTTCGGCAAAAGGGACCGATAGGATAAGTACTAGGGTCGATTTGCTTGACTAAAGGCGGTGCTCCAGCATGGCCACAGTCAAATGACTGAAACAAGTAAAAGAGTAAAAGAGAGTATTGGAATGCATGTATGCAAGATTTCATAGCTCTAGCATTACTCCTTCATAATTAGCATATGAACTTTTCAGCCCATCCTCGTATGTGTGTGTGTGTGTGTGTGTGTGTGTGTGTGTGTGTGTGTGTGTGTGTGTGTGTGTACCGGGTGTACCAAAATTGTCACGATCACAAACACTTAAAAATCCCTAAAACCAATAAACTAATCGATTTGTAATTTTACTTGTTTTCCAGATTAAACGTCTGGCCATACTGCCACCAGTTTTTGTAAGAATCAATGAAATATCATAGTTAAGATATTTAAGTAAAAAGAGAACAGGCTAAAATCATTTTGTGCCAGCTCTACCTTGTCTTCCAAACTGATCAATGTTGAGGGGGCTGAGATCATCCAACATACATTCTCTGGCCTCCATCTTCAAAGTCCATTCAAGAACCATCAAGAGAATTGTCGATAAGTTTGAGAAAGAGGGAATAGTAGAGAGGAAAACTGGTTCAGAAGGTCATAACCACAAGAGAGATCATCATTTCAATCTGAAGCTGAAGAGACCAATCAGAAGAGATCCAATTCAATCCATAAGACGCTTGGCACATGAGAGAGGAGTTTCAGCATTAGCAGTTCAAAGAGAAGTAGCAGAAGACTTGAAAATTAAATCACACGTGAGACCTGTGAGGCACTTTGTTACTCCAGTACAAAAGAGAGAGCTAGGAATGTCATTTTCAGACGCAAAAACCCTGCCAAAGTAATGGTTTTCGCCTGCGTGGCCTCTTGTGGCAAGAAGATGACTTTCTTCATGTTTGAGAAGGCTGAGAGACTGACAGATTTTGAAAGAGCTAAAGACCTGTATTCTTTCTGAATATCTTGAGGCAAGAGAAGTGGGAAACTCCCAACAAGATCACTAAGGACTTCAAGTTTACATTCGAGAAAGACGGAGCTCCTTGCGACACAAGTGAAGTAGCTCAAAGTTTTCTCAGGGACAAGTTTGTAAACAGGTTTGGGGATAAGGAAATTTGACCCCCTTCATCACCTGATTTTAACCCTTTAGACTTCAGCATCTGGAATGAACTGGTCAGAAAAGTTTATGAGAAGTCCTACAGTAATCTGCAAGCTCTCTATACGTAGGACGTAGGAGGAGGACATTGATAAGGAATTCATAAGAAAGCTGTAGTAGTAGTAGTAGTAGTAGTAACCGTGTTGGTAATGGTAAACGGGAGTGACTTCTATTCGTGTAAGCAGCAGTAGTTAATTGTTTACTACAATTCAAGTCATCGCACTAGACAGCCATTATGTCCCCACAGAAAAAAACGCTCCCACGTGGGTTATGTTGACACCAGTAAGACAATTATGAACTTTTCTTTTAATTACATTTTTTTTTAAAATATGTATTTTTGATAAGGTTCGTTTTTTCAAGAACCGAAACATGTAAAATATCTCTGAGAAAATTATAAATTAAAATTTATTTTATATAGTGGCGTTTTCAAACTTCTTTTTTATAAATATATATATATATATATATA
>NC_068991.1:31482144-31485987 GCF_001194135.2 Octopus bimaculoides
TACTCTTTTATTTGTTTCAGCCATTTGACTGCGGCCATGCTGGAGCACCGCCTTTAGTCGAGCAAATCGACCCCAGGACTTATTCTTTGTAAGCGTAGTACTTATTCTATCGATCTCTTTTGCCGAACTACTAAGTTACGGGGACATAAACACACCAGCATCGGTTGTCAAGCAATGTTGAGGGGACAAACACAGGCACACACACATACATACAAACATATATATATATATATATATATATATATACGACGGGCTTCTTTCAGTTTCCATCTACCAAATCCACTCACAAGGCTTTGGTCGGCCCGAGGCTATTGTATAAAGCACTTACCCAAGGTGCCACGCAGTGGGACTAAACCCGGAATCATGTGGTTGGTAAGCAAGCTACTTACCACACAGCCACTCCTTCGCCTATATGTACGTATGTATATCATTTGAACATCTGAAATGTGGCCCCCGTTGCACCTGCACAAGTAATGACGATCTGATGAAGGGAGTGAGCTTATGTCTACACAAACATTTGAACATTGTAAACAAATCATCTGTGTGGTTCTTCGGTACGAAATTGTCAAACCGTCATACACCATCTAACGACTGGAGAGTCCATTATATATATATATATCGAGAGAGAGAGAGAAAGAGAGAGAGAGAGAGAATTTCATTAGAAATATATGCTCTCTGATATATGTAATTGAGTGTTTATATTATCGGTGTGTATTGAGATGTGTATCATCTGAGTATATTGTGGTTCAATGCTAACCTGGTCTTGATGGTAGTTTCCACTGAAGTTGCAGGGAGTTATCGAAGTGGGGAACCATTTAAAGAAATCAGATCTTGTATTTAGGTAATTGACAGTAGGTTTTTTTTTTTTTTTTATTTAATTGACCCACTGTGTGTTTTCTCTGCTGTCGAATCCTGACATTTCTTGGCTCTGTTGGCATATGGTCTGTATATTCTGATAATTTTCTATATGATATTCTAAATCGAATTAAGCTTCTTCAGTTTCCAAATATAGTTGACCAGCGTAGTGGTAGTCTTCTTTCAACTTATTTCTTGAGAAGCTTATTTAGTTTGTTTGCCTTCTTTTAACTCGACGATTCTATATAAGATATGGAGAGGCTTAAAATATTAATATGGCGGTGGTTTCGTTTGTCTGAAGTTCTTCAAGGCGGTGCCCCAGCAGGGCCACAGTCCAATGACAGACACAACAGGTAACAAGAAATAAAGATTGTTATGGAATGGCGAAAGTGTAGTAGATTGCGATGATGGTGTGGAGCATGTTTGTAATTGCTGTAGTGGTGACGGTGGTGTAGTTAGTGGTGGTGATGATGGCGGTGATGGTGGTACCGTTGGAGTGATGGCTGTGGTTGGAATGGTGATGGTGATTGTGACGATTGTAGTCGTTTTGGCTTCTATTATTATGGTGATGGTTGTTGTGGTGGTAATTGTGGTGGTTGAGGTAGTAGTGGTTGTGAGAATAGTGGGATGTATTTCGGTAGAGAAAAACGATTTTTTAACGTTTAGTCAACGCTCACAAAGTGGACTCTGCTAAAGCCAACCAAAGTGTCAGGTGAGCGGGAAGGGGTTAAACTTGGGTGATGGATAGAGTCTACCACCCATGTGGGGTGGAATGGGAAGATTTGAACTCACAATACAGGATTTATTATAGTGCCTGTTTCACACCATCATATGACATATAGCCGGCTCTAGTGACGCCCTCTCTACTAAAAACGTTTCCACCAGTTTTGGAGGATCTGTACAAAAGGGTCAGAGCACAGTCATTCTAGCAATAACTAAACTTAAACAAAAACCAGCTGTACCATCATTGTTTCCTGTTGTTGTTTGGGGGAAAATAATGGTGTTGTAAGGATATAAGACTTTGCCTTACATCATTTTGGGGTCAATAAAATAAGAACCAGTTGGACACTAGAGTCGATGTAATCGACTAGCTCCTTCCACAAAATTCCAGGCATTGTACCTATAGTAGAAAGGATTATTATCATTGATATTATTATCATTATTGCGCTGGCGAAGGCGGCGAGCTGGCCGAATCGTTAGCACGCCGGGCGAAAAGCTTAGGATATTTCGCCTGCCGCAACGTTCTGAGTTCAAATTCCGCTGAAGTTGACTTTGCCTTTCACCCTTTCGGGGTCGATAAATTCAGTACCAGTGAAACACTGGGGTCGATATAATCGACTAGTCCCCTCCCCCAAATTTCAGGCCTTGTGCATATAGTAGAAAGGATTATTATTGTGTTGACGACAATAATCCTAGACGATGGTAACGATAATGGAAGTGACATATACTTAAACATTCGTATATACATATGCGCATGCATGTACACACACTTCTGAACTTGCGCACACATATTATATATGTGTATATATATATAATCGAACGCAACGCATCCATTTCCAAGTAAGTTTTATCTTATATATATATATATATATATATATATATATATACACAAATACATACGTATACATACATACATACTTATAAATATGTGTGTGTGTTATGCTTGTTTCCCTCTAAATATGTTTGTATTTACACATGTATCTATGCGCAAGCGGACGTGTGCATTTGTCAAGATAATTATTCTATCTCCTCACGTTCTAATGAGAACGACTGAATGCAGACAGCTAAGCCGCCATGTTCGTTTTGAAAACATCAGTTTTCACAGTAAGGTAAACAGAACAATACCCATAGACTAAACAGAGGCTCTGTATGAAAACAACACACGCAGCAATGGCGTCAACAATAACAATAAACATTATCAATATCATCATCATTGTCCTCGTTGTTGTCTTTGTCGTCGTCACTATCAGCGTCCATGTTAATAAGATTGTTACTGACGTATTTGCTGCTGTTCTTTATGTTGTTCTGTTTGGTAAGGATGATGATAATGATGATGATGGAGAGGAGGAAGGTCATCATGATCATGATAGTGTTGGTGGTGGTGGTGGTGGTGATGGTAGTTCTTGTGGTGATGGTGCAGGTGGTAATAAGGATGATGGGGACGACAACGAGGGGTGGATAAAAAAAGAACATTGGAATAGTAAATGACGATGATCCTCATAATAATGATGGTAATGATAATTGTGATAACGAGGCGGAAGAGGAGGAAGGAGGAAGAGGAGGAAGGAGGAAGAGGAGGAAGGAGGAAGAGGAGGAAGGAGGAAGAGGAGGAAGGAGGAAGAGGAGGAAGGAGGAAGAGGAGGAAGGAGGAAGAGGAGGAAGGAGGAAGAGGAGGAAGGAGGAAGAGGAGGAAGGAGGAAGAGGAGGAAGGAGGAAGAGGATTTCTTATGATGATGATGGTGGTGGTGGCTGTTGTGGTGGTTTTGGTGTAAAGGACTATGTTGATGATAAGTATGATGATGATGTTGACAACGACGACGATGATGGTGATGAGGCGGCGAGCTGGCAGAATCGTTAGTACGCTGGGCGAATTGCTTAGCAGTATGTTACTTGTCGCTATGTTCTGAGTTCCAATTCCGCCAAGGTCACTTGTGTCTTTTATCCTTTCGGGGTCGATAAATTAAGTACCAGTGATACACTGGGTCGATGTAATCGACTAGTCCACTTCCCCAAATGTCAGGCCTTGTGCCTATTGTAGAAATGATTATTATTATTATTATTATTATTATTATTATTATTATTATTATTATTATCATTATTATTATTATTATTATTATTATTATTGAGTGGAAGAGCAGTTCATGCCATCAAAGTGACACTGGGGTAATATATACGAAGCCCAATATACCCATCATGACTACCGGTCTGATAAGGGTACACCAGGCACGTGCATCACAACCATATGTGCGCGACATAGTGATCTCATAT
>NC_068991.1:31485997-31494402 GCF_001194135.2 Octopus bimaculoides
AGGCACGTGCATCACAACCATATGTGCGCGACATAGTGATCTCATATCAAGATAAACAGCGCATGACATTGCAGGTGGGGCCCAGTTAGAATTTTCTTCAGGTCGAGTAGCCCGTCCCGCTCAAAAGATCCCTGAAGAAGGGTTGTTTAAGGATGTTGAACAAAACACCCATGTTTCCAGAGGTGAAATATCCAAGCTCCAACTATGATGCTTCCCCACTACTTCTGCTCGCCATCAAAGATGTACATATTGTCAGCCATTAAGGGATATGCTTAACTGGTTAAGGTCAAGCAACTGACAAGCAAATCTGTGGTACTGAGCAGGATATTTGCTGTAGCCCATCTTTTATAACAAGACAAAACAGTGTACATGATAACACTTCCAATCAGTTAAGATGAGAAGTCATGAGAGCCACTGCCTGGTACTGCATCAGGTCAATTATTATTATTATTATTATTATTATTGTTGTTGTTGTTGCTGTTGTTGTTCACTGCGGAATACATAAGACGTGTTTTCAAACGCTCCAGGTTGGTGCATCTTAAAACATTTTTTACACCGGTTTGGTGCTTATTTGCATCATATATTTTATTCCAAGTTGTCAATAGAAACACCAGGAACCTGTTACTGGTTTTCTACGATCGTTTAGCCCTTCTAGGGGCTATATTCGGCCCACCAAATAAGTTCCGTAGGGGTTTAACAAGATGGCGGAGCGCGTCTTGAAATTGTTGAGAAAAGACAACCCCTCCCGCGAATCTGGTGACTGCTGAAGATTTCCCTCCGTTATTGGCAACAACACAGGTGAAGGGGAGTAGAAAACGAAACTGTTACAGTACAAAGTTCACCTCATGGTAACAGCAGCAGTAGTAGCAGCGACAATAGCGGAAGCAGCAACAGTGACAGCAGCCGCAGTAGTAGTAGTAGTAGTAGTAGTAGTAGTAGTAGTAGTAGTAGTAGTAGTAGTAGTAGTAGCAGCAGCAGCAGCAACCACAACGAAAGAGACAGCAACTGCAGCGGCAGTAGCGGTAGCAACAAAGATAGCAAAAGTGACAACAGCAGCAACAATAAAAGTGAGACCAACAACACCAACAAGAACAACGACAAAAACAACAACGGCAGCAGCAGTAACAACAACAGCAACAAGAACAATAACCAGAACATTGTCAACAACAGAAACACATTCGCAGCAGCAGTGAAAAAGAAGCAAATAGGGACGAGATGTTGACCCAGGCTTGGAAACTGGTTAAACAAGAAAAAACTTGGGCCAATCTAACTGTTCCGTCTGAGGCAATTGAAGCAGTGGAGAAAGAACGACACTTTTCGGATGCATCCCAACAGAGACGAAAAGAGCGACTTTAATAGCCCAAGTAGATATTGAGGCGGCGTTGAGGTGCATCGGAGATGATATCGAGTACATAGCGAGGGGAAAACAATACAGCACTATTTCGGTGCCCTCGCTATGATAATTTCAATGACCCCTTGCAAAACCAACAAAGTCATTATGTACCCCCACCCCCACCCCACCCACATGGGGAAACGTACAGCACGTGCATTCTTAAGACTTGATATTTGGTGGGTTCTGGGATGCTTAATCGTGGAGGGGGCGATACTGTCCCGATAGAGGTGACGAACTACCAGGAAGGACTGGTCCGCAGTTGACCTGGAGATACTTCTCCAGACCAGACCCGAAAACATTAAAAATCCCGGACCACACCCGTCCCCAGATACACATCATGACTGAGGGCAAAAGGCTGCATTGTTTCGCGTGTGGAGAAACGACCCATTTGCGAGCTCGCTGCCCCCAACTGGTAAAAAGTGCAAGAGGTCAAATGCCTCCAATTCTGCCTGCGCCTGGACGAGGACCACAAACAACACCAGCACCGGCAAAGCCACCAGCAATAACACCAAAGGCATTAACCGCCCTAGGGAGAAACAAGGAAAGCTCTCCCACCCACTCACACCAAACGAAAATGCACACATAAAAAAGATTAGAAACAACACACAGACACAGACACACTTACAACGACAGACCCATCATCTTCCAGTAGTGAAGATGAAGGAAAACTAAAAGGTCCATAAAGAAACAAAAAAAAAAGGCCCTCGTAACACAAAATATTGAATTTGAAGCAGAGGAAATGATATTCGAATCGAGCACATTTCGCGTACCAGAAGACTTACTTCTGGTGCGAATGTTGCTCGATTCCTACACAAAAATTCGAGAAAGCTTTCCGAAGGACGTAGGAACCCCGAACGTGAGACCGACATCGAGGCACTTAAAGGGATTCCCCACCACCAAAAAAAATTAACCCCTACCAATTATGAAAGTTGAACTACCGGACTTTCACAAGACACCTTTTCCTTCTCTCTTTGGCTTGCCAAAATAACCATATTAAGATTAAAATTTTTAAATGTTCGAGGCCTGGAGTCATCCTGGAAGCAAGGTGACTAGAACTGGATATAATTGCTGTCAGTGAGACCAGGATTTCCAATACACGCGCACTGGCCCCAGTGTTCAAACGGCTATCAGATCTTTGCATCTGTTAATCGGCCGGGAATGGGAAGTGGAGTGACAATGCTGTTTAGGAAAGAATCTCGAGGTAAAGTTGATCTTCTGGGACCCGGACAGGAAGTTGGTGGTTCTGGACCTGAGCAATACAGAAAGTAGTGTCTTTAGACTCGTGGCCGTCTACGCCCCTACCGGAGCCAAACGGCTAGATTTCTTTAGGCGTCTGGAAGTCTTTCTAGATACATCTCGCCCTTTACTGTTAGTAGGGGACTAGAACGGAATATTAGGCCAACACTGGGATTGTGTGGGAGTAGCTGATAGAAGAGGTGGGTTCAAAAGCCCCAAGCACCTGATCAGCTAATTCCAACTGTCTGACAGGTATCGACGAGATTTCCCCAATGCACTAGTTTGGACCTGGACCAACCGCTTAGGGTCGTATGTAGATAGGATTTTCACTAGGAAAATAGATAGCAATAGCGTAGGATGTCCATTTTTTAAAACGGTCGCCTATTCAGACCATAAGTTTGTAATCTGTACGGTCGACCTAGATAAGACGCATAGGCTAGGACCTGGGTACTGGAAGCGGAACATGTCGTTTACGGCACGTAAAGCTTACAGGGACCGGGTCAACAATTTAGTTGAGCAGAAGTTGACAGGGGAAGTCGTCAACAACAGGTGGTGAATGGCTCTCAAAAGAGAGATTAGAGCAATATCGATAGGGTTTAGCAAGAACTAGGCTATTTGTAGTGACACTGAAACCGACGTGCTAGCAGCGAGAATGGCATTAGACCAGTTCTTCAATGCGAAACACGAAGGTTGCATTGTCAGAGCTAAAGCGCGTACTCTAAGAAATGAGGGGATCAAAGTTGTTCAATGGGCCCGCGTGGTGGAGGCGCAGCATGGTAACATAACCACATTTCGGTCTTTGCTTGACCAAGACGGACACGAGCTGAGTGATGCCGGGCAGATGTGCGAGGCCTATCACCAGCACTTTGCTCGGTTGTTCGGTGAGAGCGGCAGTGCGGAGATGATGGCAGACTTCAGTCCCTACCTCGACGGCTTGCTGTGTCTTTCGACGGCCGACGCTGAGCGCTGTGAAAAGCAGATAACTTCAGCTGAAATTCAGGATGCCTTTGTCAGCTGCACAAGGCGCAAGTCACCCGGTTTAGATGGTCTGCCCTATGAACTTTATGCAAATATACCAGACTTGTACTCCGCTCTCCTCGAAGTGCTCTACTGCAACTGTCAGTAGAACGGGAATATTCCCAGTTCTGTGAGCCGGGGCGTAGTGATGCTAAGGAAAGACGAAAGCAAGAGGGACACATTAGTTAACTTCAGGGACACATTAGTTAGCTTCTGCTTCAAACAGAGTTTAAGATTTTGGCTAAGGTATTAGCGAAAAGGTTGGCGCTTGTCGTCGAGGATTTGGTTGGGGGGAGGCAAACCTGCGCAATCCCGACTAGGTCCATACACGACAACCTCCACCTCATGCGATACATCATAGAAAAGGTAAGGTGTAAACGTAGCTTCGGTGGGACGCTGCTCAATTTAGATCAAGCGAAAGCATTCGATAGGGTTGATCCAGAAGCTGTCCTCAAAGCGGTTGGCTTCAGCCCCGTCTTCAGAGGTTGGATCACTGCAATGCACAGTGACATCTGATCTGCTCGGTGGTCAAAGTTGATGGCCACCTCTCGGAACCGTTTCAAATCTCCCGATCGGTTCGTCAAGGATGCCTTCTCTCCTCCCTTATGTACGCACTGACTCTTGTTCCTTTACTGCGGAAGCTGGATCTGCTGCATGACGTCCCGCTTGAAGCAGGACGCAGAAAGGCTGTGTCAGCATATACGGACGACATCACCGTGATGGCGTCGGACACCTCAGAAATCGAGGTAGTCGGTACATCATTGGAGGAATATGAAAAGTTGACGAGAGCAAAACTTAACACGGAAAAGTCGGTGGGTTTGCAACTCGGCACCTGGAGAGGCAAGTCCATGCCGTCCAACAGCATCGTTGGGTGCTGAACGGACGGACCAGTAAAGTTGCTTGGGGTTTGGTTCGGACCAGACCTCCAGGTGGATAAGAAATAGAACGAAGTGATGAGTAGGGTAGTCAGTCTCACCCAGAAATGGGCTATGAGGAAGCTATCACTGAAAGATCGGGCGGGGGTAGCAAATGTGTACATCGCATCCGTCATCTACTACCGCTTGACCGTCGTGCCTTCACCAAGTTGTAATGCCTCCTCTTCAAATTCTTGTGGAGAGGACAGGTTCCATTGGTGAGGCGGTCCATCTGCTGCCAACACCCTCTACGCGGAGGGCTAGGCATGCCGTGGCTAATGATGCGCAGACATCTCCAGATATTGTGCCTAGACACTAAACAGGTGTGGTCGCCGTTTGTCAAACATGTCTTTCCCCTGCTCATCTCCTTGACTGAGCTGCAGTCCTGGGTCAAGAAGAAACCGAGGCAGGGTAACTGACATGGAATGTTGCTAGGTACTCGCTGCCCTCTACCAGTCGGGCAATGCAATCAGTGGAACATCCACTTTTGTGTTCTATAGAGGGTTAGTGGAGGTAAAGACCGATGAGGCACTTGGAGAAACGTTAGGCGTTGACGAAATCGAACTGACCAATCAGTTCAGGAGAATTTTCAAGCCGGGGACGATGATTAACTTCCAGAAATCCTTAGTTTGCTAGTTCTACAGGGGGAAGCACTGCCAGCTTGAGATTAACTCTACAGGCACGGGAGTGCTGTCAGACAGACCTGCCCGAGATACGCGCAGAGCAACGAAACCGTTCTGCATGCACTCGTCCTTGCATTACTGACTTGTAGAGTTATGTTGAATAGCTGTTATCACGTGCAGGACGGATCCGGTTATCGGCCGAGTCCATAGTGAAGATCGATCCGCCGCCTTCCATTGGTCCGGAAAGTCAGGCAATTTTCCTCTGTCTGATAGCAGTAGCGAAAGAGGTTGTATGGTGGACCAGGCTGAAAGGACTAGAGACAGACACTTTTCTCTTCGGCCAATCACGCATCAAGTTTTCCAAATTTCACTTGGCTAGGAAGATGAGGGTGGAGAGAGAAGTGCTGCCTCCCAGTACATTTGCCAAAAGGTGGGTGAATGCAGCAAAAATGGCCCGTGTGAGAGGACCTACTCTAATAATGCGCCTGTAAGCTAGTGAATTTGAGAAGAAGGGTGCCCTTCCCGGATGCCCTCGAAGCGTCGAGTGGTTCAGGATTGGTGAAGCATCTGAGCCAACTCCAGGTGATTACCCCTCTACTGGGGAACTTTCATTGTTATATTCTTTTTGTTTGATATTATTGTTGTTGTTTTGTGTAAAATCCCCACTGTCCATGTCTACTATATTTTGGCCCTGGTGGCCAATAAATGAAATAAGGATAATAATAATAATAATAATAATAATAATAATAATAATAATAATAATAATAATAATAATAATAATAATAATAATAATAAGCAAACTATGCTGGATCAGAGATATAGTATGCCCAGCTGACAACAAGGTATGCGGTAAGGAAGAAAGAAAAGTCGATAGATATGACAGGTGAGCTTGGGAGGTTAAGCAGTTGTGGTCGATGAAAAAGGTGGTAGTAGTACCAATAATTGTAGGAGCCCTGGGAACAGTGAGTAAAAATCTTGAGAAGTACATGGAACAAATAGGGGCTGCAATAAGGGTGGAGCACTTGCAGAAAACAGCACTGCTTGGAACCGCTCGAAAAATGAGGGGTGTTACCTTAGTTCACTGGTAGTGAACAGCTGGCACCGTAGTACATCTCCAGCGATAGAAGCTGTGCAAAGACAATAAATAATAATAATAATGATGATGATGATGATGATGATGATGATGATGATGATGATGATGAGGATGATGAGGATGGTGATGATGATGATGATGATGATGATGATGATGAGGATGATGATGAGGATGAGGGGAACAATACAAAGACAGACATAAAGTGTGGGTGTTTACAAATAATGAAATGGTAAAAGAAAAGGGGATAAGTATGTACTGAAAAAGAAGGGACATACAAATAGTATACGAAGATTTCAAAAAAAGGAGGAGAGGAGGATGATAGAAGTATAGCCTTCCTGATATAGGAGGACCTCTAGGATAATCGAGGAACCCCACTGTCCGAGATTTCTCTGAACACCAAGAGCAAGTGCCCTCTCCAATTCCTTCTCTCCGACTTACAGGTCTAAACTTCGAGAGGTACCATCCGCTTTTGCCATTTTTGCAACTTTCACCACCTTTCAATAAACTCATTCGAGGACAGCATTTCCCTCTCCACTCTCAATTTCCTTATAAAGTGAAACTTGAAGAAGTTAATGAGAATTCCACCAGAGAGGAATGTATCTGTCCTCATGCCTTTCAACCTTGTCTACCAAACAACCCCCTTCGCCACAGCCACTAGGCAAAGGAAAACTGTTTTGCCTGTCTGATTGAAGGAGGGCGGCGGGACAATCATCACTACAGACTCGGCCGTCCCACACGTGACAGCAACTGTTCGACATAAACCCACACGTCAGCAATGCCGGGACACTGAACGAGTGCGTGCAGAACGGTTTCGTGACTCTGGATTTATTCTCTAAATTTGCCCAACTCTACCGTACAGTCCCGCAATAGATGTCAGGGAATAGTTTTGTTGTAACCGACTGCGCATATTTTCTGTCGTCTAATAACCAAAGTTTGAAGTAGTTTTTGTTGTTCTCCTCTAACTAGAATATATTTGGTCACCCAAATTAAAAGAAAAAGACATAAGAAATGACTTTTTTAGGAGAATACAATAGTTTCATTAATGATGAAATAGAAGAATTTGTTTTTGGCGAAGAATTCTTTCGAGTCTATCCCGGAACAACAAAATAAAACTAAGAAACTAGTTCTAGTATCAAATGCCAAAAGCCAGCGAACAATTGGTCATAGAGATTCGATTGTTGACTAACATTTCTGCTTTAAAATTTCATCATCATCGCTGTCATCATCATTATTTTCATTACCATCATCATTATCGTCGTCGTCGTCGTCATTATAGTCGTCATCATTGTCATCATCATCATCATCATCATCATATTTCTCATCTACTTCTCTTCGTCTTCTCCCCTATTCTGCCACCTCTTCTACTTATCTCAACTGACGAAAATCAATACCACTATCACATACAACGTTGTTTCCATAGAGATTTGAATTTCTCAGCTCCCGAGAGTAAACAAGGAGGGATTATTTGAGCTTTTTCCTTTTTCCTTTTTTTATTTACAATTTGTTGTTTGTTGCTATTGTGAGTGAATGTATCTCTGTTTATGCATGCTAGTGTGTGTGCGTGTGTGTGTGTGTGCGCGCGCGTCTATCTGTGGTGTCAGGTTTGATAATATCAATGAATAAATAAAAAATACAAATATCACGGGATACAAAAATGTAGAGTAATGTAGAGATAAAGCAATACACACGCACACACCCACACACACACACACACACACATGTAAAACAAGACATACTAAACATATATTATTTATACACTATATATATACACACATACATACACGTATAAAAATATGCATAAATGCTTGTGTTTAGTGAATTATTTAATTATATGCAAGTATACATATAAATACGTGTGCACATATGTCTGTATGGACATGTGTACAAGTATATGTATATATACATATTCTTTTATTCTTTTACTTGTTTCAGTCATTTGACTGCGACCATGCTGGAGCACCGCCTAGTAGTTATTCCAGCGTTCTTTTTTGCCAAACCGCTAAGTTACAGGGACGTAAACACACCAGCATCGGTTGTCAAGCGATATTGGGGGAAGAAGCACAGACGCACAAACATACACACACACATGCATATATATATATATATATATATATATATATATATATATA
>NC_068991.1:31495202-31499121 GCF_001194135.2 Octopus bimaculoides
TATATATATATATATATATATATATATGGTTATGTGTATTTATATATGTGTATGTTTTTATGTCTGTGTGTGTCTAAGATGTGTACTAGGCAAGCGTATATATATCCTTTTATCTTTCACTTGTTTCAGGGGTTTAGTTGGACAAATCGGCCACAGTATTTATTTTAAGTCTGGCACTTATTCTATCGGTCCCTTTTTGCCGAACCGCAGACAATAGGGACGTAAACAATTGAACAACGGTGGTCAAGCGGTAGTGGAGGACAAACACAAAAATATGCACATAGATATATAAGTATGAATACGTGTGTGTGTGTGTGTGTGTGTGTAAGAAAAGTCAGCGAGCATATATATATTCACTGTCATATATGTGCGTATGAGTACATGAAATCCTCAAAACGAAATCTCACACAACCAACATCGATGCCCCATACAACTACAAAAACCGAACAACAAACCCTCTAAAAATATCACGCAGCTCACAATTAGTGGTATGCGAAGCTGCCGTTGCCACCACTAGTCCCACTTCCACTGCCGAACTGAATTATATATAGATACGACGGCAGGCACTTCAAAGAACGATATAACTACCACACTGCTACGTTCAGGCATATTGAAAAGGGAAACGCCACTAAATTATCAAGTCACATCTAGAGTTTACAAATCAGTGACAAGGAATTTAACATAAAGTAGAAAATACTAAAACAGTGCAAATCCAACATAAATGGAAACAAATTATGTGACACCAGCACAACTGAGAAGAGCCTCATATTCTGGAATACACTTACGACTAACATCTACTTAAATTATCATATCTGAAATGTTTAGTAACAGAAAACATCCCAGTAAACATTTACTTCGTTAACGGAATGCAACACCACTGCTTTTACTAGCCCAAACGCCAAATAAACCCACTCAGAACTTAACAGGGACAACCGAACACACTAACAACCACTTGTTTATTTTTAACCCATATTTCTTCCTCCATCTCTCTATCTCTCTCTCTCTCTCTCTCTCTTTCTCTCTCTCTCTCTCTCTACGTCTATCTATTTATCTATCTATCTACCTCTGTTCTCTCTACCCACCGCCACCGAGATTTTAACCTCTCTCTCTTTCACGACATGCCCCTCATCTAGAATCGACTTGGCTCCAAAGGGTGTATTCGTGACCGACGTATATATGGAGGTCGTATAGACATGCCTTGTATGTGGACGTCTCTGTACTATGGATAATTATACATAGGTTTTTGATGTTGTAAGCAGTTACACAGACAATTTTAAGTGTGTTTAATCACACCACATATATACGTATGGCAGTGAATATATACTAATGATATTTAATAACATTACCTCCGTGTATACAATGTATTTTGCAATGTAAATTCCTAAACGCACCAAGATGTATCAGGGAATTCGCTGATATGTGTATATAATAAAAATGGCGATACCACACAAAACTGTGAAACTAGCAGCACATCAAACATATAGTTGAATTGCTTATATCTTTTATGTACTGGCTAGTTTTCAGGATTCCAATACAACAAGGAAAGTAAAGAAGCCTGTTCTAAAGATAAACAGAGACTATTTGATGCTGTTAAAGCTTGCTAACGGACTCATTCTATCAGCTTTTGAAGATTACCTTCTTTTTTAAAATTTTATTTCTGTTGCTTTTTTTGCTAGTGAATGTAATTCTAAACATGCCTAAAAGACGAGACAACAGTTCGAATGCATTTTATCATTAAGTATACTTGGGCCTAAACTGCAACGACTGTGTGCCAATGACAAACTTCCTCATCAAGACCAGAAAATACTTCGATTACAGGTCTGCTTTCTGAGAGCTGAGTGGAAGCTAGATAAGAACAGTCATTTTGATCAATGCCCTGGTGGATAAGAGCTAGCTTAGTGTTATACAGCTGAACAGCTCCTGAATCACTGCGAAATTCCAGCGATAACTAAATAGGAGTATCGCTGCACGATTGTGGAGCGGATTTACTGATCCAAACTGGATCCAAATTAATCGTATTCACCAATATACTTCCACCTCTTGTGCACAGGCGAGATGCTATCTCACTCTGTCTATTGTTTCACTTCTAAAACGGTATCTGCATTCCAACCTAATTCTACCTGACATACCTGTTTCTCCTCTCGCTATACTGCGTCTCATCTTCTAGGACCCACACGAACCCCATAGTATCTCCCTTTCTCCACAACCTTTATTCATTTGGAACTCCTTTCTCAAGCCCACTTTTCCTGCAGAACACCATAGTGTCATCTTTACCAGTCTCGCTCCTCCTGACTAAATCTAAAACAAGAATAAAATACAAATATCTGAAGACAAATTCTCTAACACATGCTTTCTCCCTCTCGTTCCCTGTCCCTTTTTCTCCCTCTCTCTCTCTCTCTCTCTCTCTCTCTCTCTCTCTCTCTCTCTCTCTCTCTCTCTTACACACACACACACTAACACGGCCCAAAACAAATACATCAACACACCGCCATATTCTGTGCGATGGTGACAGTTCCCCACCCTCTATACCCTACACGCCCTTTTCATGAGCAAGCTGCTACCATTTTACAAATGGACACAAACATAAAAGTTCAAAGACGCGTCACCTTGAGCTTTATTCGTCTTCTGCTGTTCTTTAAATAGATTTTTTTAATATAAATTTTTTATATTTTTCTTTTGTTGTTGTGTGGTTTACTATTGAAATAGGTTATTTACAAAAGCTGACGGGATAGCTATTGTATTACGCCATATTTGTGTATCGTCAGTGAGGTTGTGATCTGTTTATCTAGAAGTGAGATGAGACAGGGCTGTATGTGATTAAGTTGACATTGCTAATATATGGCCAACGACCAATGAAGCATGCCGGACCTTTCTCGTAATCAGATACTTCTTTTCTTTTTGTTAGCTGCAGTTCACTCATTCACTTATTTTCTCTCCTTCTCCTCCCCTATCTCTTCTTCTTCTTATTATTATTATTATTATTATTATTATTATTATTATTATAACTCTTCTTCTTTTTCTTCTTCTTCTTCTTCTTCTTCTTCTTCTTCTTCTTCTTCTTCTTCTTCTTCTTCTTCTTCTTCTTTTTCTCCTCCTCTTCCTCCTCCTTTTTCCCTTTATTCTTTTTTCTTTTTCTTATTTTTTTCTTTTTCTTTTTCTTCTCTTCTTTCTCTTCTTTTTGTCTTCTCTTTCTTCTTCTTCCTCTTCTTTTTTGTTTTTTTCTTCTTCCTCTCTCCCTCTATCCATCTATCTAAAGCTATAACTTTTTTCTTTCAGATACTCGTTACATGTGTATAGCCTTACTATGTATATCTATATATTTAATCATGCATATTAAAGGCGGCAAGCTAACAGAATCGTTAAACACGCCGGGCAAAATGCTTAGCGGTATTTCGTCCGTCTTTACGTTTTGAGTTCAAATTGCGCCGACGTCAACTTCCCCTTTACAGACGCAGGCGTAGCTATGCGGTAAGATGCTTGCTTCTTAACGACATGGTTCCGCGTTCTAGCCCACTGTGTGTCACATTGGGCAAGTATATTCTACTATAGCCTCAAGCCGATCACATTCTTGTGAATGGATTTGGTAGACGGAAACTGAAACAAGCCCCGTCGTATATCTATATATATATTTATGTGTCTGCGTTTGTACCCACATCATCGCTTGACAACCGATGACGATGTGTTTACATCCCCATAGATTGACAGTTTGGCAAAAGAGACTGATAGAATAAGAAAAAGGCCCACAAAGAATAAATCCAGAGATTGAGTTCTTCGACTGAAAACCCTTTAAGGCTGTGCTCCAGTATAGCCACGGTGCCCCAGCATGGCCACAGCTCATCAGCTGAAACTAGATAAAATGAAAAATGAAATGAAATATATATATATATGTATATATATATATATATATATATATATATAT
>NC_068991.1:31499522-31500650 GCF_001194135.2 Octopus bimaculoides
TATATATATATACATATATATATATTATATATTATATTATATTATATCATATTATATTATATTATATTATATTATATTACATATTACATATATATACATAGGCGTAGGACTGGCTGTGTGGTAAGTAGCTTGCATACCAACCACATGGTTCCGAGTGGATTTGGTAGACGGAAACTGAAAGAAGCCCGTCGTATATATGTATATATATATATATGTATATATATATATATGTATGTGTGTGTATATTATTGTGTGTCTGTGTTTGTCCCCCAACATCGCTTGACAACCGATGGTGGTGTGTTTACGTCCCCGCAACTTAGCAGTTCGGCAAAAGAGACCGATAGAATAAGTACTAGCCTTACAAAGAATAAGTCCTGGGGTCGATTTGCTCGACTAAAGGCGGTGCTCCAGCATGGCCACAGTCAAATGACTGAAACAAGTAAAAAAGTAAATTCATATATAAGTTATGTATATATATCATATATATATATATATTATATATGTATAATCTTTTATTTGTTTTAGTCATTTGACTATGGCCATACTGGAGCAACACCATTTAGTCGAGCAAATCGACCCCAGGACATATTCTTTGTAAAGCTAGTACTTATTCTATCGGTCTCTTTTGCCGAACTGCTAAGTTGCGAAGACGTAAACACACCAGCATCGGTTGTCAAGCGATGTTGGGGGAAAAACACAGACACACAAACATATACACACACATACATATATACATATATACGACGGGCTTCTTTCAGTTTCTGTCTACGAACTCCACTCTCAAGGCCCGAGGATATAGTAGAAGACACTTTCCCAAGGTGACACGCAGTGGGACTGCACCAGGAATCATGTGGTTATTATGTATATATATATATATATATATATATATTATATCTCTTTCACTCTTTTACTTGTTTCAGTCATTTGACTCCGGCCATGCTGGAGCACCGCATTTAGTCGAGCAAATCGACCCCAGGACATATTCTTTGTAAAGCTAGTACTTATTCTATCGGTCTCTTTTGCCGAACTGCTAAGTTGCGAAGACGTAAACACACCAGCATCGGTTGTCAAGCGATGTTGGGGGAAAAACACAGACACACAAACATATACACACACATACATATATAC
>NC_068991.1:31502628-31504791 GCF_001194135.2 Octopus bimaculoides
GACTCTATGGAAGACATTTGTTCTGAGCCGCCTAGACTATTGCTCTCAGTTGTGGTCACCACACAGTGTCAAGCGGACAGCAGAACTCGAGGCAATTCAGCGGCACTATACAAAAAAGATCGCCACAGTCCAACAGATGAACTACAGGGAGCGACTGAAGGCATTAGGTCTCTACTCCCTGGAGCGCAGGCGGGAGAGATATGTAATAATATACATATGGAAAATACTGGAAGGACTGGTGCCAAACTTTGGCATCAAGTACTACAGGAATGCCCGCACAGGTTGCCACTGCATGGTACCAAAGGTGCTGTCCACTGCATCTCACATAAGAACGTGGTACTACAACAGCCTTGGTTTCAGAGGACCTCAGCTCTTTAATGCCCTGCCAAAACATTTGAGAGACCTGCAAGACATGGATATAGAGGTCTTCAAGACAAAACTCGACGCTTTCCTCTCCACGATACCAGACGAACCAATGGCTCGAAATGAAACACAGTTTAGAGCAGCAATGTCAAATTCTCTTATACACCAGATGTGCCATCAAAACTCTTGATTGGACTATATCAGGTGCAGGAGAAGAGCCATGCAAGGAACGTGAAGAGAGCACAGCATAAAGACGGAAAGTCACGGTGGTGCTCCAGCATGACCACAGCCACTTGGCTGAAACCCATAAATCAATAAATAAATATATATATATATATATATATATATATAGAGAGAGAGAGAGAGAGAGAGAGAGAGAAAGAGAGAGAGGGAGACAGAGTGAGACAGAGAGAGAAAGAGATAGGCAGGGGCTGATATGTATGTATGTATAAATGTATGTATGTGTATATATGTGCGCGTATGTATGTATGTATAATTTTGTCGCTTTCAAGTTAGAGTGTAAAACGTTAATAATATTTTGTGAAGTGCTGAACCAATCGATTAAATCTGTTTATTATTGTCAACGAGAATCAAAACAGATATGCAACGTCCTTTATGAACTCTAGCGACCTTAACGGTTGATGGGTCCTAAAACGTTTCCTCTAAGACGTATAAACAACGAAACTATGCTAATGTAAACATTTGCTTACAATGATATACTATCTGCTGGAAACTGTGCCAACACTGCAAAAATGACTGTTTAAGAAAATATATGGTCACTGAGAGTGTTTGTTTTGACGGAGAGATATTTGAATATAATTTTACTTATCGGCTTATCGGTATTTGATTTGTATTGAAATGTAAATTTACTGATATCTTGGCGCAGACGTGACAGTATACTAAGAAGCTTGCTTCCTAACCATACGGTCCCGGGTTCAGTCCCACGTCTAGGTGACCTTGGACAAGTGCTTTCTGCAATAGCTTCGGGCCGACCAAAGCGCTGTAAACGGATTCAGTAGACGGAAACTGAAAGAGCTGATCGTGTGTGTGTGTGTGTGTGTGTATTAATCAATGTAAATTGAATCTAAATTATTATTACTCTCATCTTAGATCTTGAATATCTATGTACTTTGTCTTTTCTATACCGTTTTATTTAGACTTAGTGAAAATGTTATTTGAATAAATATGTTTTTGCTCGTTTATCTCGGATCACAATTCTACGAATGAAACCGTTACAAAAGAATGCATTCTAAGACTCGATAATGATATGCAAATTATTTTTGCTACATTAAATGGGATGTTCGCTCTTATGTAGCAAAACGTGAAAAGAAAGATCATTGGGTTCATATTAAACGTATGTTTCAATATTCCCACCTGTATTCATAAATAAAATGTCTGAAAACGCCAGTTACACATTTAACAATTCCATAATTTCATCATGATGACCCTACCATAAAATGAAATGCTCATCTAAATATCGTGTCTAGTTGTCTTTTAAATATGAGTAAAATGTGCTTCAAAATATTTGTAGAGATTCGTCATAATTTTCTTTCATAGTACCCCGTCACTAAGTTGGGGCTACTGTAGTACCCATTGCAGTCTCTGATATATGATATTTCAGAAAGCTGATTCAGCGATTAAGAAATTAATATTTTGTAACAAGGATCTAGAGATAAAATTTTACAATGCGTTCTGGTAATTGAATCTGATATGCATCTAGTTAATATTTATCTGTCGCATAAATTCATTAGTTCTGTGGGATATTAGTGCACATTTTTATAGAAAAATGCGTGTATATAT
>NC_068991.1:31505328-31507274 GCF_001194135.2 Octopus bimaculoides
AAATATAGCAGCATACCAAAAACGTGAGCGGGCAAGACATTTAAAATCACCTAAAAAAATCATTATTAAACAGGAACCAGGTTTCGGATTTAACAAATTCTTACCATTTGTCTATTCCTCATCAGCCTGATTTGTAATGTAGCAGCAATTATCAGAATCGTATAATTAATCGATATTAATTAATATATTAATATATGACTAATTACCAGATCTTATAATTATATATATATATATATATATTCTTTTATTCTTTTACTTGTTTCAGTCATTTGACTGCGGCCATGCTGGGGCACCGCCTTTAGTCGAGTAATCGACCGCAGGACTTATTGTTTGCAAGCCCAGTACTTATTCTATCGGTCTCTTTTGCCGAACCGCTCAGTTACGGGGACATAAACACAGACACACAAACATACACACATACACAGATACACACAGACACACACAAATATATACGACGGGCTTCTTTCAGTTTCCGTCTACCAAATCCACTCACAAGGCTTTGGTCGCCCGAAGCTATAGTAGAAGACACTTGCCCAAGGTGCCACGCAGTAGGACTGAACCCAGAATGATGTGGTTGGTAAGCAAGCTACTTACCACACAGCCACTCTTGCGCCCATATATAATTCCAAGAAAATTAGATGTTGTAAATCCAACCAACTAAGGGATATCTGTCCAATATACTTCTGGTAGAATACCCAATTATTAATACACAAGTGTTTTTTCATTGCATGGCAATTACATTATCGAGTGTAGTAAATGAGTGAGGGTAAAAAGTTATTTTACCCTTAATTTATACAGCAGTAAGAAAATGGTGGGGATTGAGAGGTGGTATTCATCAACTTTTAGACATTATATTATGTCTATTTATTTAGTTTTTAAAAAGACAATTATAACAATATACATACATGTATAACATATTATGCTTTACATTTATGATATATAAAATATAAAATACCAGTAATTATTAAAATACATAACGTAGAGCATAGAAAGTAGGATAATATCTTACAGTTGTTTCAGCCAAGAGGCCATACTCTAAAAGTTGATGAATATCACCTCTCGATCCCCTCCATTTTCTTATTGCTGTATATACGACGGGCTTCTGTCAGTTTCCGTCCACCAAATCCACTCACAAGGCTTTGGTCGACCCAACGCTATAGTTGAAGACACTTGCCCAAGGTACCACGCAGTGGGACTGAACCCGGAACCGTGTGGCTGGTAGGCAAGCTACTTACCACACAGCCACTCCTATATATAAGTACAGGCATGGTTGTGTCTTGGGGTCGCTTCCCAACCAAATAGTTAAGGATTCAGTCCCACTGCGTGCCACCTTGGGCAAGTGTACTTCAATTTGTCAAGTTTGGGATGAATGCAATATTTGTGGAAAAATTTATATACTACACACAAACTCACACTCACACACACATACACATGCGCGTTTGCAATCACACTTAAACACAGACACTCAACTATATTGCCGAATGGCGTTCTAACAGACTTCCGGTCTAGCACACAATGAACATTGGTCACTGCCACACTAAAATTCTAATTAGTTTATCGAGTGTAAACTTTCCATTAAATCCCTCGAGCTGTGAGTGACTTGTTTTTTTGTATTTTTTTTCTTTTGTCAAATTTACACTTCGTCTTTGCAACTGAAGTAGTTTGAGATTGCATTCATTTTAATGCATTCTGTGAATTATAAAACACACTTGCAGACATATGCAACGTAATATGCACGCATGCGCACAACAAAGGATATCGAATCACATATATACAGAAAACTCCATAAGCACCATTGCACACGCGTACGCGCAAGTTTATACATCACAGCGTTATATTTTTCACTGCCTCTACTCGTATCAGTTACATCGCTGATGCATACATACACACACACACACACATCTCTTTCTCCGTATGTATGTATATATATATATATACATATATAT
>NC_068991.1:31507621-31516750 GCF_001194135.2 Octopus bimaculoides
ATATATAAATATATATACATGTATATGTATGTACATATACATTTATAATGCATACATAAATATAGATATATAGATATATATATGTACATATGTATATATATTTGTATATATATATATATGTATATATACAAACATATGTGTGTGCGCGTGCATACATAGATATACATGCATACATCAATTTATTTAATAAGTGCTTCTAGCAGAGGTAGTTTTGTAACATTCATCGGGTGAAAGAGAGAGGATAGAAGGGGGAGAGAGGGAGAGATGAAGTTAGGAAAGTGAGAGATGGTGACAGAGATACAGGATTACAATCAATCAATCACATGCATTAGTGTTATAGATTAAATCTTATATATACGCCCATACAAGACCCATACACAGACACACACAATACACACACGCATACACATTCACACATACACATACACACACTCACTCACACGCACACACGATACACACAACATACACTTACATACAAACATACTAGCATACATACCCAGAGTCAGCAGTGAACTCATTACAGTTTGGGTAGTTACAAATTCTCAAACACAACCACACGCATTGAATCGTGCACACACACATGCGCGCCCGTGCATATACACATAATCACACACACACATATATATATATATATATATATATATATATATACACTCTCACACCTACGTACAAAACAAGGACACTCATACACAGCTTCATACTTATTCTTATACAAAATCCCACATTTATTGCTTTAGGGAGCTAAGTGATATTTAACACTTTTTCAGTATTTGTTGTTGGTGGGTGGTGGAGGGGTAGTTGTTGTTGCTGTTCTTGGTGGTTGTAGTTTGGTCGTAATGTTCGGCCCTCCCTCAATCGAGCACACATACGATCAAAGACACTCCACCCAAGACCATTACGTCTATGTGCAGCAAGGCATTGTCTTTGGGACATTCAAAAGATTGTGCCAAACACTGCCGTTTTGCAATAATACAAAAATTTAAGACAATAACAAAATCAAGAATAATAACGGATGAAGTAAAATCAAAACTAATTATAAGACATAAATGAAATTAGTTGTCAATGTCTTAAAGTGATGTTAACAGTTTTTCGGGTTTCTACGTTTGTAGACTTTTAATTTGTGGATCGATAGCCAGCGCTCTCTTGTCTCCACATAATCTGCCAACAGACACAGACAAATTATATTGTAGACATATATACATACGAGTATATACACACATTCAGACATACATAAACATATACACACACATACGTATACATGAGTGTGTGTGTGTGTGTGTGTGTGTGTGTGTGTGGTGCGTGTGCAAAAAACACTAAAGAACAGCAACAAAAACAAAACCAAACTAACACACAACATACTGACATCTTTCAGTGAAACTAGAGAGCAACAATGAGGACAACATCATCAATAACATCAACAAGAATAACAATATAATCAATGAAGAGAAGCAACAACAAAAATAACAAAAATATGAACAACGTGAACAACGTCTATGACAATAACAAGACGACGACAGCGACGACGACGATGGCGACAACAACATCAACAACAATAAAAACATTTACCAAATCCATGATTTTTCAGTTGGTCAGGCAAAATTTGCTGTGACTGTTGTTGATCATAATGATGTTTCCTTTGTAGACAATTTCAGGAGGAAACCACTTTATTTAGAAAAACCAGTTCTTTCTCAAACCGGGAGAAGTTTTAAGATTTGGTTTCTAAACATATTTTGCTTCTTGCTGACATACCCGTAACACAAATGATTTCTGTGACTCCTACCCACTCACACATAAATGTAATAATGAAAGAGAACATTCATTCAAACCAACCATTGAAAGCGGGTCCTTTCGAATGTGTGCCGCGAAGTAAAGCCTACGGGATTGCCAGTTTGGTATCCTAGGGAGAAAAATACTGGAATTGTAGAGTACGCTCTGTCTCTTACATTCGTACCCCAATCCACAGGCCGCAAAAATATAGGGCTAAAAGATCAGGGGCATCTCCGGTTTGTTGTCACCTTTATATAGCAATATGGCGTAATCAGTGCGGAAAGAAAAAACAAGATCGATTAACAAGTTCTAATGATGCCTGAAATCCACAGAAACAAAGGCTATGATAATGATGGTACAGGACAAAAAGTTGTGAGCTTATTGCTGTGAGTGCTAGATCCATTGCAGAGCATTTCCTGAAAAGCATGGAAACAGAAGAGAATGCGGTCGAATGCAGCACACCCAGTTTTAACGGCATTATTGGTTTCAGTTTATAAATCTGCTACCCAGACACCATTGACAGTCACACGACTATTTGCAATTCTGAATGTGATCCGAAAACCCAGCTCATCCTCGGTCCCAAAATGGAGACAATGAATCTCATCTCCCAGTAATAGTACACACAGAGTATTGTAATAATGAGAAGATGGAAAAAAGACAAACCGCTGATGAGAGCATCAGAAGTAAACAAAGAAAGCAAACGACTCCAAAAGAAAAAAGTAAACGATAGTGGAAGGTGACCAAAATGTTCAAGATGCTGCCCCTACATCACCAATATGTTTTTTTTTACAGTGTTTCCTACTAGATGGAGACAATTAACAGATTTACTGGAAGAATTTGTAAATGTCAATATGGAGATATGTGAAGTAATGTGATACTACTCACTGGAACATGCAAAAGACCGGCTTTTCGTTTGAGTAATGTTTCATGTTTAACAAAATGTTACACTTAAACAACTACTGAGACGTGGAGCTTTGTTTCTTCTTCTGATAATTAAAATGTTCCCGGGCCGTATTGGACCGTAAAATCTCCTGTGAAAATAGAGATGTGTGAAGCTCTGACGTAATCTAGTGCGGCGGCGGGGAGAACTTAATTTCTTTAAAAATATTTTCTTTTCATTTTTGTGTTTTCATCCAATTTTCTATTATTGACTTATGTTGTATAACTTCATCAAGACTCCGCCTAAATAAGTTTGTTTGTCCAGCTTCACATATGTTTGTAACCCCAATGTATCCTCCCACATAGTAAATATTTCACCCAGCAAGAATATGAGTGAGAGTGTGTGGGTAGAGTGTCTCCGAGAGTGAAACACATAAAATGAGAAGCAGGACGTGTTTTAATAAAGTTCGGTAATAAAGGATAACTGTATGTGAATGTTTGTGTGTGTATGTTTATGTATATGCTTGTTTGTGTTTGTGTGTTTGTGTTTGTGTGTGTGTGTGTGTGTGTGTGTGTGTGTGTGTGTTTAAACAGTGCGACATACACACAAATTATAAGGTGGACGTGATTTCGAGTGGTTAGGGTATTTCTCTGTATGGTTTGATAATTATCACTTGAATAGCAACTTGAACCAGTTTGAAAGTTGAGGAAGTAAAGAGAAAGAGAGAGAGGGTGAGAGAGAGAGAGAAAGAAGAAGAAGAAGAAGAAGAAGAAGAAGAAGAAGAAGAAGAAGAAGAAGAAGAAGAAGAAGAAGAAGAGTGAAATAACAAAAAACAAATAAGCTATTTAAAAGAAAAGCGTAAAACAAGTGAAGTCAGCAATAAAAAAACAACATGGACGAGAGAAAAATATCAAAAAGGAAGGATGGCGAATGAATATAAATGAATGGAAGAAATGAGTGTAAAATAGCAAAATAAGACGTATACATACATGTATGTGCGTGTGTATGCATGCGCGCGCACATGTACATAGATTCGCACCCACCATATACACGGACGCATAAACACACAAACACACACGCACATACACACACAAACGCACACGCACACTTATACGTATACACATACAATAATAAATAATTGGATAACTTAGGAGAAAATGCTTGACAAATACGATAGCTTAACGCTTTAATAGAAAGAGAAAGTGTCTTAACGTTTCTGAAGTTATTCCTTCATCAGAAGGAAGAAGAGAAATATAGAAGGAATGGTAAAGAGTAATGGTCAATGAAAAAACGGACGAATGGTTAAAATCCAGGTGACAACAAGGCGTATAGCTAAGAAACGGGAAAGGCATAGGCGTGTAAATGTAACCATGAGAATGTACCTATGTCGAGAAGCGAACATATAGGAAAATGGTGTGTATATATGGTTATCGAGATACGCGAGTGTAGAAGCATAATGGCGTTGGTAAGTAGGGTGTGGGGTTGAGCCTCTCACCCCATGCACACATACACACACGCATATGCACACACACACGCACATACATACATACATAATACATACCTACATGCATACATACATACATACATACATACATGCATGGCCTAGTACGTATAATGTTGCACTCACGATTGCGAGATCGTGGTTTCAATTCCTAGACTGGGTTGTGCGTTGTGTTCTTGAGCAAAACATTTCATTTCACGTTGCTCTACGGTCATTTCGACACTTGATATGTGGTACACCGTGCACCTGTTCAAGCAACGTCGATTTGATGGGGAGAGGGAGCTAATGTGCAGCACATACCTTTGATCACTATAAACAAATCATTTGTGTAGGTCGCTTGACAAAAGCTGAACACTTTTCGATGGGAGAGTCCATTTTATATGTATATATACTCAAATACTACAACTTTATGGTAGAGGGTTAGTCAATTATATCAACTGCAAGGTCGATGTATCTCCACCGTAGTATTGAGGACAACGTAACACGTTTTTCTTTATCTACAGTTATCTCTTGTAGGCCCGGACAGTTATCTTTTGTAACCACACCAACCATGTAGTCACCACATCAACTTTGTACCAACGGCTTTGTTTACTCTTGACTGAGTATTTGTATGCATGTATGTATGTTTACATGCAAGCATGGATGCATTTATATATGCATGTTTTTTGTTTGTATGTAAGTATGAATACCTGTATGCATGCATGTAAGTGTGTATGTATGCATGAATGCATGTACGCGTATGTGTATGTATGTATGAATGAATGCATGTATGCATGTATGTATGCATGCATGTATTTATGCATGCATGTCTGTATGCATGTAAGTACGTATGTGTATGTATGTATGTTTGTATGTAAGTGTTTATGTATGCATATATATATTCACGTATGTATGTATGTATGGATGCATGCATGAATGTATGTTTTCTTTTCTCATTTTAATGTAGATTTAATTCTGACTGACCACCTGCTTTCGAGCAAGGTTCTGGTGGAAAGCATCTTGTTTTGTTCAACATTTAATTCTTGAGAAAGTATTACATATCTATATTGTCCCAGATATCGTGATCATTTGTAGAGTATGAATTAGAGTTGCATTCCTCTCCAAGAACCCAAGTTTAGCCAAACTTTGTTTCAGGCGGGAGAGTAGATATCTTCTTCATTCTGTAATAACAGGTGTAAAGCTGGAAATGCATCTTGGCTATCGGATTTTCAAACACCTTATCAATATTCCATAAACTCTCTTTCTCCTCTAATTTTTCGATTACATTGGCGTTCAGTGAGCAGCTGATTTTCGCAACAGAATACAGTAATTCCTAGATATCGCGGGTGTTACGTTCCAAAACCCCACCGCGATAGGCGAAAGTCCGCGATGTAGAAACAGTACTGTACTGTATATTTCTTTTATTATTTTTATAATTTCTATATATTTATTCTATTATAAATGTAAAACAATACCACGGTGGAATCAGCGTAATCTTAAATAATAAACCGCGATATGGTGAGGGATTGCTGTATATTTATTTCTTTTAGTCTCACACAATATTTGGCCGGTTGTGTTTTAATTTGGTGTCTGTTTTATTATTATGTTCCACCAATATTCTTTTGACCATTCAGCCTCGATATAGCCAACTTTGTAAATATTTCATTTTATTCTTGTCCTATTCCAGACTGTTCTAGCCACTGCTTCATACCTCATAGGAAAATAATATCTAGAAAACATTCTCTCACAGCTGACAATAATGTGGTTAATGTCTTCAGTTTTAGTTTTGTACTGCCTACATTTGTTATCTGTCAATATTTTCTATCTTTTATGTCTCAGATACTTCGTAGGGATCTCTTGTTCTTGAATCGCATAGAGGTAGCCTTCAAAGTGGAATGTCATAAACATGTCAGTATTCCATGCCAAACGTTTTATATAAATTATTCCCTGTATGGCTTAGGTCTTTCGTACTATATTCCCATACACTTCTTCAAGTGGATCCTCAGAAAATCTGGGTTTTTTTATATTTTATCATGATAGGTAGAATTTACCAATGCTCTTCGGGGAGAGATCTACATCAGCTCTTATTTCATGCCTCTCCTCAAGTTCATTATTTATCCTGATGATGTTTTCGTGCTCGCAAACTTTGACAAAATAGTTACTGGCTTCTTTCCTCTGCGGCAGATGTTTCTCTAGTATCAAAATAGTGCTCTGTAGGACATCAATACAGATTTAAGACCATGGCTATACGTATGCATGGATGTATGTGTGCGTATTCCATCCTACCAGGAACTACTAACACATTGATGCCTCATACAACTCTCTAAATACTAACAATTTCATGTGTCCACTTCAAATATGTTTCCCATGGCGCACTTAATAAATAAGAACTTTTTTACCACGTCATAACGTCATAGTATCTCCTCTATATTGCATTAGAACTTGTTAATTGTAGTATTTTCTGCGGATCCACCTCAAGTTTCTCTCCATGTAAAACATTACAGGACACATCCTTTTGTCCAGTCTTCTTGTATTGTTGTCTTGGTGCAATATTAACGATGTCCAGAAATTGGAACCAAGAATATAAGGTACAGTTTCACATTCACGCTGCCAAAAATATGTTCCATTAGTGTGTAACTATCACATTGAGAGTAGTTAGTGTCGGTCCACCATTTAAGATTTAGTAGGAATGGAAATGCATCCTTCATTGATCTCACCACGAATGGCAGCTATCTGACTTCATTTTCAACAATATTTTCCAGCGCAGCTTCCTTCACTCTATTCTCTCTTGTGCTGTTCATACCTCACTGATTTTGTCCCGCTCACTTCATCTTCTCTCTAACCATGATACCTTCAAATACACTGGCAGAATAAACACTTGTTTTGTATCTGTTTAAGTTTTGTTTCTTTGGCACAGATTCTTTGTGCATGTGTGCCTGTCGGAATTTGTGTATTGTGTATGTATATTTGTGTTAGTGTATAATAGCGCATGTATGTATATATATACAATAGTGGGCAAAATTAGAGAACGAAAATAAAAAATAAAGTTATTTACATTTCTACATAAAATATACAGTAAAAATCCCATTCGAAAAAATGAAGTAGAAATGTAAATCTTTAATTTTTATATTCGTTCTATATTCGTGTGTGTGTGTGTGTGTGTGTGTGTGTGTGTGTGTGTGTGTGTGTGTGTGTGTGTGTGTGTGTGTGCGTGTGTGCGTGCGTGCGTGCGTGTGTAGCGAGACAAAGAGAGAAAGAAAGGAAGAAACAAGACAAGAGAATGATATACTCCATTACTCAATTTCTGCAATTGTTATCCACAAATCACATCAAAAGTGGACATCTCACTCCATCTCTTCCTATGCTACTAGTTGTTATTGCTACTATTGATGTAGCATCTGCTGCTGCTGCTGCTGCTGCTGCTGCTATTATTGTTATTTATTTAAACCCTGTCCATGCTTCCTCCTTTGAAGCAGCCATGAAACACATTTTTTTAATCAGTTTCAGTTTTGCTTCAAATGTTCTTTGAGGTAAGATCTTCTCTAAGTTTCAAAATATCGGAAGCGGTTAGCCTTACCCACGGATCCCTATCCTTACTCTGTTTTGCTTTGTTCCTTCAGGTTCCTCGAATATCTTTCAGATATAATAATCTCAATAAATCTATCTCTTATTGATACTCGCCATTTTCTTCTTTCAGTGTCCTTTAATTTATTTCAATCGGAATTATTTTTCTAGAAGCCCTGAAATATTGACGGGGTGCAATATTAGTAGACATTACTTTGTTTCATTTCACTAATATCCTCGGTTTTGACTTCACTTTTGCTGTCATTTTATAATTCCCAGTGATTAAGATTTATTTATTTTGTTAACATGAAGCACTTAGCGGGATTTCTTATCTCTGAAAACAGAAAAGATGTTATGTTGGTTTTTATTTCGCGAGATAAACAGAAATTGTTTCTGGAAAACGCCCTTCATCGTTAGAATCTACTTTAAGTGAAGACATAACAACACACAGCTCTATAGTTTAGATTTCCAAGACTATTCCACCCAGCACAATAACGTTTACGTCCTTGGAAGTTAATGACTAACTCTACAAATGGTCACTGCTCGACTTGCAAGAAATAACAGCCACATTTCTGGCAAATCATGCACTCTCATCTTTAAAATAAAAAAAAGTTTATATTACATAATGTAGTCCTAGATATACAATAGATGAAGAAGGATGAAATGATTACAGCTGCAGTGTCTTCTCACAGGCTAAAACAACTTGATTTCATTTTTAATACGCTCCCTCCCCCACCTATTCTTTAATTTATAATTCTAATCTCTAAACATATTTGTTTTGCTGTGAACTAAAGCCATATTTTAAGGTGTGCTGTACATATCGCTTGCGCCGTGAATGCAGTTCTTTGAAGATTTTATTGATTTGGAAAACATTAACTGAGATTAGTCAAACCTTTCACACACACAGAATATGATGTAAATACTCATAGTTTTGTGGTGTTGTCCTTATATAGTCGAATCAGTACAATATTCTCTGTTTAGGATAAGCCGTGAAGTCGAAAGGAAATACTTAATTGATTTAATGAAGAGGGATTAACAAGGTATTTCTTTCACAAACTGTAGAGGTTTATAGTTAAGATATGAAGTCCTACAATCTCAACTAACATTTTATAGACGATTCAGTAAATTTTCCTCAGAGCTACATAAGACATGTACAGTCAGATGACTTGCAAAAAACATGGCGAATTCAAAATCAGAAAACATTAGCTGTTTGATAGCGAAGAAGTATTTAAACTGCAAGTATATAGAGAAAAGTTCATTACGTTCTTGTATAATTCTTTGTGGAATTCTTCTCATCAGATTTTCGAGCAAAGATGTTGTTTCCAAAACGATCAATCAAAAGCTTTCTACTCAAAAGCATCATCGACCACAGATATTCTCCCTAAAACCACCGTTTACAGGTGTTGTATCCAAATCATCGACCTCGTTATTCTTTTTT
>NC_068991.1:31516911-31519411 GCF_001194135.2 Octopus bimaculoides
TATATCTTGAATTATATTGTTTAAAGTGCGCTTCTTATACTTTAAAATTGTCGGCTGTGATGTGAAAGATATCTGACTGCCATTACTAGCATTTCGAGTGACAGAAATGATCGTGGTTTGGAGTGGAGTTAAGTAAATTTGCAACGAGGAAAAGGCTAACTTCACACATATAATATTGATTCCTAATTTTGGTACCAGAGCAGCAAGTTCAGGGAAGGGGGTAAGTCGATTACATCCACCCCAGTAACCAACTGGTATTGTTTTATCGACCCAAAAAGATGAAAGGCAAAGTCGACTTCGGTGAAATTTGAAAGCAGAACGTAAAGACTGATGAAATACGGCTAAGGATTCTGCCCTGCGTTCTAACGATTCTGCCAGCTCGCCGCCTTGTTAACATTTATAACATTGGTTTCAAATTTTGACACAAGACCAGCAGCTTCGAGGAGGAGGTAAGGTCGTTACATTGACCCCAGTACTTGACTGGTACTTATTTTATAGACTCCGAAAGGATGAAAGACAAAGTTGACGTCGGCGAAGTTTGAAACCAGAACGTAAAGATGAGCGAAATGCCACTAAGCATTCTGCCCGGTGCAATGATTCTACTAGCTGGCCGCCTTCCAAACACTGCTAACATTGAAAGGAAAATATTTACCGCCTTATAAATGAAATCCTAACATCAAATTTAATTAAAATTGATAGTTTTATGCAAATGAGTTTACTTCTATTCAGGCTTCTACTAATAATTACATTGGTTGGTCCTATTTCATTAAGTCAGGTGAAGGACTCTTTCTGGTTCTCTGCACTCCGAGCACAACAAAAGTCAGCATTAGCTTTCTTCCCTTCGGGGTCGATAAATAAATTACCAACATTGCGGCCTATTCTTTTTCTTCCCTCTCTCTCTCTCTTTCTCTCTCTCTCTCTCTCACTTACTCGCTTTCTCACTTTCTCTCTCTCTCTCTCTCTCTCTCTCTCTCTCTCTTTCTTCCTCTCTCTCTCTCTCTTTCTTCCTCTCTCTCTTTCTTCCTCTCTCTCTCTCCCTCTCTCTCTCTCTCTCTCTCTTCATTTCTATTCAACTATTCATTATATCTCATCTATCTATGTGTTGTCTACTTCCTATTGTTAACCGCGAAGGAAC
The DNA here is from genome assembly GCF_001194135.2 of Octopus bimaculoides. Lineage (NCBI taxonomy): Eukaryota > Metazoa > Mollusca > Cephalopoda > Octopoda > Octopodidae > Octopus > Octopus bimaculoides. Next base: position 31,518,047 of record NC_068991.1, read on the forward strand.
TGATCAAATAAAGGGAGGGGAAGGTTATAATTTTGAATTGTTAGGGAACAAAGTAAACGAGAAAAGAATGAAAAAAAAATGAAGAAATGATTAACAACTAAAACAGAAGATAATAAGGAATGAGTGAGAGTGAGAGAGGCAATGTGTGACCATGCTTTAGAATCCCTTCACTAGTGTGGAGAAAGTGTGGAGAGAAAGTAATGGTGGAAGAAGTAAGGGAAAAGAAGGCGACGTATCGAGAGATCGAATTATCCTCAGGGTAGATATCTGACCCAAACGCTGGTTCCAGAATGGCCTTGTGTGAAGACATCGAAGTACCATTTAGAGGGTATTGAACTGAGCGATGAATTAGGTCCAAGATTAAAGAAAAATACAACGAAAGAAATAAAGTAAGGACGTATACAAAAGAATAAACCATGCCTTAGAGAGAGGAATGTGACAGGGAGGCGTTCATGTATTTCTTCAGAATAATAGCAGGTCAAGGAAATTTTAAAATTTTAGGAGATATTGTTTAACTGTCCTGATCGAACAGACCTATGATCAAAGTCTTCCCAGCCGTGACTTTTGTCATTGTCAAATATACAGTGGCTAGAAATACAATACTCAATATGTATTTCATTTAATAAATGATAGAATGTGATTTGAAGGAGATATTTCTTGCCGGTCGAGTAGCGTCTTAAAGGCTCTCGTGTTTGGCTCAAAAAGTCAAACCCGTCATCATACCGACATTGTTCTACATATTTTCTAAGGATATCTTAAGAGAATAAAGAAATGGATAGAGTGACATTCAACCCTTTTTTATATGATGGTAATGAAATTGTTTTAATGGTGATCCAAAATCGGTCCACCAAGAATCGATTTAACTGGCATTTAGCTGTCGTTCTACAATGGATGAAAACAAACTAGAAGCAAAATGTAATTAAGGTAGAAGAAATGTTGAGCAGAAAGAATATAGCATCTCAAATAACAAGGAATGACAGCATGGATTAATAAATGAAAGAATGACGAAAGAAGAGTACAAAGCAACAAGAAAATAAGTCTAGGGACAAAAAATTATAAAACAAAAGATACTAAGATAAAATATGATTAAAAACACTACAAAAATGATAATTATGATAAAAAGAAACTTACTATGTATACTATATAAAGAATCGGCCATTTTGATTCAGTCATTTCTCAGCAGACGACACATAAATAAATGGCTTCCGGTGATTGATTACATGAAAATTTATTCAAATTGGAAACGGGTTTTATGCAAATAAGTTTCGTTCATAAATCACTGGAGCAGGAAATTATGCTTAGGTGATACACGGGTGGTTAATTGAACGTCCATTTATAATCACACCCTTAATAGCTAGTTAGGAC
>NC_068991.1:31521827-31523840 GCF_001194135.2 Octopus bimaculoides
GTGAGTGGATTTGGTAGACGGAAACTGAAAGAAGCCCGTCGTATATGTGTGTGTATATATATATATATGTGTGTGTTTGTGTGTCTGTGTTTGTCCCCCCACCATCGCTTGACAACCGATGGTGGTGTGTTTACGCCCCCGTAACTTAGCGATTTGGCAAAAGAGACCGATAGAATAAGTACTAGGCTTGCAAAGAATAAGTCCTGAGGTCGATTTGCTCGACTAAAGACTGTGCTCCAGCATGGCCGCAGTCAAATGACTGAAACAAGTAAAAGAGTAAAAGAGTAAAGAATATATATATACATATATATATATATATATATACGCTATATTAAATCTCTGAGCGAGATGTAAAGAGTAGCAATACGAAATCGAAATATATAATTGTCAACCAAGTATGGCATCCTTTTCGGGACAGTGCTACTGACGTTTATAGCCCCAAGAAGACATCTCCTCCAGCTGGCTAACGACAAACATTCTGTGTCCGATTAGTTTTTGCGAGGAAATATCATCACTCCCATCCTTAGCCTTAAGTGATACACACGGACTCGAGTTTCTGGGTGGTTACCCGTCCGCAGCGTGTGTTAATAGCCAGCGAGTGAGGTGAATGACCTCCCCTCGCAAATAATAATCGGACACAATGTGTGTCGTTAGCCAGCTGGAGGAGATGTCTTCCTGGTCCTATAAACTTCAGTAGCACAGTCCCGAAGAGGACGCCACATTTGGTTATCAATTATATGTTACGATTTCGTATTGCTACTATTTACATCTCGCTCAGAAATTTAATATAGCTTATTTCTTCCTTTTCGAGATCAGCAACGTTTCGTCGCTGGAAAAAACATAAACCCAAAAGTTAATAATTAAAACACTTCATACATATTAAATATTCGTTATCCTTACATGCTTTAATGCTAAACTTATACCAGTAATTTAATAGATAATGCTAAAATATCCTTATTAAATCAGAAATTAATAAAGGAATACCAATAATTAACAATTATCATTAAAAACCTTGTTACGGTTAAAGCCAAATATATAATTCTTTTAAAAATAATATAAAATATAAAGTATTACCACTTACATGTTATTTGGACACACGAGGTTCAAGTCAACTATTTCGTGAAAGTACTTTAACTATTTGGTGGCGTGGTACATAGTCTCCGACTTTCTTAAATGTCTTTAACTATTTTGGTGACCTAGTACGCAATTAGAGTGACTTGTAAACAGTCCACATATGGACAACCTACAATCCAAATCATTAGACGTTTACAAATATTTACTAAATTGATGGTTAGATATTACACCATATTTATTTAAAATTTCCAGTCTCCCACCTAAACAGCGATTAAACGTTTTAACTAATTTACCATTCTTATACCCTTGTTCTACTAAATGTCTCAACAGTTTATTTATTCTTTCCAAAAATCTATTAGTATTATTTATAATAGTGCCATACCTGATAATCTGGCCTGAAAAAACACCATAACCTGTGAAAGGAATTCTGCTACTGAACCATGGCATTGAAGCTACTTGGAAACCAAAATCTTCTGTTTTATTATAAATGTCAGTACATTTCACATTATTATCCTTAATTACTAAATTGGCATCTAAATAATTAATATTGTTTCTATTATTACCATTTCTGGTGGTCCTAAGCTCACTAGGGTATATTTTTATAAGTAAAAATTCAAAGAAACCATAATCTATACTATAAATTGCAGTGTTCTTGATTGCTTGATTGATTGATTGATTGATTGATTGAGTGTCGGCAGATTCACTCGAGAACGGTGCAGTGGAATCGCGTGAAATTCAGCACAGAGCGGCAGCATGGTCCGCCCATGTTCAGGAGATTTTTTATTGCCCTCCAACTCCCATAGTTACCGAGATAATCGATTATTACTTTTTAAGATAGGAATATCCCATTCAAAGTGGGGAGGGGCGATTTTGTTGCCTTTCCCATGCGCGAAATTTTACGAAAAACCAGCACAATAAAGATTATTTTTTTCCAAGAAA
>NC_068991.1:31524164-31525283 GCF_001194135.2 Octopus bimaculoides
TTAAAAAGCCAAAGCTGTTAGACGCTGACGTACAGCGATCGATATATACGCAGTAAACGTTTTCTCCATTTGCGTGCAATAAGGCTTAGGGCAAGCGAGTGTAACATCGAAATAACTTGAAAAGAATCCATGTGGGAATGCCGTTATAATGAATGCTCATTTAAATGTATTTTGCATGGAGTTGATGTACTTTTTAACAGGAGAGGAGTGCCTGCAGGCTGGTTCTTCTCAAGTTTATGCATTTTCAGGTTCAATGTGTTTCAAATCAGTACTGACAATTGAAGGTGATTGCAAAGACAAAGAACTACCTGTTTTTTTTAACAATTTTAACAGTGAGAACATTGGACAAAATATGTTATTGACATTAATAGTTTGTACCTCAGCTAATTACTGTTGAGAACTGCATAATCCATGTGTCATGTTAGGGATCTAAAAGGCATTTTCGAATTTCATTATTTTCTTTAATCCAGGCAACACTGGATATTTCTGCTAGTTAGATATAAATACATCGTCTATGTATCTGCAGTATCCATTAAGCTGTTTAAGCAAACCAAGTTTTTTTTCTCGCACATAGGTCTTTAAGAAAAAGGATTTCGCATGAAGAAAGATAAAGGTCCTCCAATGGAGGGCTACAATTGCTACCCATTGGAATTCTTCTAACCTGCTCAAACCTGCTGCTGTATAATCCTACGGCATATAGCTGCTCAATAACGAATCTGTGCCGATTCCATTCTCTTTTCATACAGATACGTAACTGAAATAGAAATAATAATATATAACAGCATATAATAATAATAATAATAATGATAATAATAATAATAATAATAATAATAGTAATAATAATAATAATAATAATAATAATAATAATAATAATAATAATAATAATAATAATAATAATAATAATCCAAACTAAAACTAGAACAGCAACGGACCATGATAAAACGATGGCAAGAAAAGCCCCTACATGGTAAATACTGGGCTAAACTAAATGCGAAAGAAATAGACAGAGAAAAATCCCAGCAATGGCTGAGAAGCTCAGGACTCAAAGCAGAGACTGAAGGATTTTTAATTGCTGCACAAGACCAAAGCCTCCCCACCAGAAATTACCAAAAACACATA
>NC_068991.1:31525679-31528306 GCF_001194135.2 Octopus bimaculoides
TCTAAAAGAAATGGAAAAACTTTCAAAATACAAAGACCTGGAAATAGAGATAACTCGAATGTGGAATCTAAAAACAGAAACAATTCCTATCATAGTAGGTGCCTTAGGTATAATAAAAAAATATTCAGACAAATACATAACAAAAACACCAGGACTTACAAATATATATAACATACAGAAAATTGCACTACTGGGTACTGCACACATTCTACGCAAAACACTTTCAATACAGTAAACATAAGAGCACCACAGCAAACCACAGCACATACCCAAAGCGCACAGAGCTGCGCTCGGTAGTGAAGTGAAAGCACGTTATAAAAATAAAACTACTGAATAATAATAATAATAATAATAATAACAACAACAACAATGATGATAATAACAGCAACAACTCAGAAATGCAGTATTAGAATTAGAGAAAGACAAAAAAATGTGCAATGTACACAAACAGCCTGCATGGATAGAAAGAATAAACCGACAAATAATCCAGCTAAGAGCAGATTTATCTAATCAGAATAATTGATAAACATGACCTTTTCAAGAAAACAAAGGATGCACAGATTGAAATCTTCAAACAAAAACTACAATTAAAAACCAGACGACTGGCAAGATACGAAAAATGCTCAGCATTTCATAGACAAAACATACTATTCAAGGGGAACACCAAAACATTCTACAGGGAACTAAGGGAAAATACCATTATTGTGAAAACACCTCCTCCCCAGCACCAAACTGAAGATTGGAGTAATCCAAAGAGGTTTGATCAGAATGCACATTAGGTCAGGGACATAGAAGAGGCCAAATCCCACCTCAAATACCAAGAATGGCAGGATATAACAACTGAAGAAGTGAAAGCGGTGCTCACTAAGTCAAAGAAATGGAAATCCCCAGGTATAGATAAGATTCCAAATTTTTGGCTAAACTCTTTAGCCGTAGCACTCAATGAAATCATGTCCAACCCTGCGAAAGCCCCAAAGTGGCTTACAGAAGGGATTACATATCTCTTACCGAAAACAGAAGAAACTACGAACCCCGATTTATAACATGCCTCACCACCATATATAAACTATTAACATCTATAATAGCGAATAGAGCAAATGAATTCTTGGACAATAGGAAGTCATTCCCAGTGGAACAAAATAGGAAGTCATTCCCAAAGGAATGTGGTACATGCATAGCAAGACAAAAGTGCCCTTGCTACTCTTGGCCTCTGGAGGATGCTCGATACTAAGGCAGATGAAGTAAAGTTAGAATAAAAAGAAACCATAAATAATAATAATGATGATGATGATAATAATAATAATAATAATAATAATAATAATAATAATAATAATAATAATAATACCAGAAATTACCAAAAACATATAATGAAAAGAATCATAACAAGGAACTGCAGAATATGTGGAGAAACAATAAATCATATTATCCCTGGCTAAGAAGGAGTATATTCACAGACACAACAGAGTTGGGATCTGCATACACTGGAAGCTGTGCCAACACTATGGAATAACAATAGAAAAAAGTTGGTATAAGCACACGCCAGAAAAGGTAACAGAAAACGAGAAAGCAACCATATTATGGGATATGCCAATACACACAGATAGAGAAATTAAAGCCAATAGACCAGATATAGTTGTCAGAGATATAATAAAAATAATATTCAGAGAAATACATAACAAAAACGCCAGGACTTACAAATATATATAACATACAGAAAATTGCACTACTGGGTACTGCACACATCCTACGCAAAACACTTTCAATACAGTAAACATAAAAGCATCACAGCAAACCACAGCACATACCCAAGGCACACAGAGCTGCGCTCGATAGTGAAGTGAAAGCACGTTAGAAAAATAAAACTACTGAGCAATAATAATAATAATAATAATAAAAAGAACAATAATATGTTATATAGTTGACGTTGCATGCCCTTTTGATCCACGAATAAGTCAAGAAGGAAGGCGAAAAGATGGATACCAAATAGCCCGGCTATGGAAAATGAAGAAGGTGAAGATAGTGTCAATTATTGTTGGGTCCTTGGGAACCATATCAGAAGGCATCAAGGGAAATATAAAGAAAATTGGAACAGAGTGCCTTGTAGAACTGTTACAAAACGTTTACCACCTTGGCACGGCCAGAATAATCAGGAAAGTATTAGATAGCTGAAAAGAACAAATAGCATGGTACTGTAGGCTGCAGGTAGTAAGACCGCTACGCATGCAAGACTCCACGAGCTCCAAAAAAGCCTGTGATAAAGAGATAATAATAATAATAATAATAATAATAATAATAATAATAATAATAATAATAATAATAATAATAATAATAATAATAATAATAATAATAATAACCTTTACAGAGTTTTATGTTGAATGAGAAATGAATTTTGCAGCTGACGTCTGAACTTTGGATTTGTTTTTGTATGTAAACGAAATCTGATTCACTCACGTACGCTCTCACATACTCACACAGAGTTACCGATATAGACTCACTGAGACACACAAAATATCTATATCTATATATCTATATGTCTATTTATACACACACACACACACACACACACACACACACACATATATATATATATATATATGAATATATATACATGTATACATATACGTCTG
>NC_068991.1:31531901-31534755 GCF_001194135.2 Octopus bimaculoides
TATATATAATTCAGGTGATATTCAGTAACATGAGGAATTAAAGTACATTATGGTTTTAGTAATTAATCTATTTATCCCTTTCTATAATGTTCCACTCTCCTGTTCATATTATTTTTATAAAGGCCTTTATGTAAGTGACCCTCCTAATTAAGTACCCCTAAGAAACTATATTATCTAGTATATATTAACTCTGGAAACTTTCAAAACTTATATTACACCTCTCAGTTTATAATTAATATATAGTTGCATGTTCTATAGCTTCAATATTCCTCTAGTAAATACCAGGTATCAGTCTTTATGGATACAACCTAATAACTAATAACTAATAAATAAATAATTTAGTTTAAATGATTGAATTATTAAACAAATTCTATATGATCTTCTCTTTTCTATGAATGATAATAAGCTATATATATTTCATCATGGTTTTTAGTGATTAAACTATTTATTCCTTTCTACGGTGGTCTACTCTACTGGTCATATTATTATTTTTGTAATAGCCTTTATGTAAGTAAACCTAATGTTTATACCCCTAGAAACTTATATATAACAGCATCGGAAACTCCACAACTTATAATATACCTCTTAGATTATAATTATTATCATATAGTTAGCATGTTCTATCGCCCCAGTATTTCTTTATTAAATTGCCAGTAAATGCAAGAGATCAATCTTCATAGATACCAGCTAATAAGTAAATATTAAAGTATATGAATAAATTATTAAACTAATTCTATGCAATTTTTTTCTCTCTCTATTGTTTTAAATTTTGGTATATACTCAAAATTATTCAAAATTTTATCATTTTGGTTTTAATATTTTCTTAATATTTTTTGATAACCCTAAATTTTATCTTTATACAATAACAATATTGTTTAAATCATCAAACTATACTATCCATGATAAAAATTTCCTCTGTATTATCATCATTGGTTTTATTAGAGTCTTGCCCCTTTAACTGGTAATTAACATCTTGATTTAATATCTCCCTTTACCAAACCTTATTATAGCCAGTTACTTTATACTACTTCAAAATAATCTTGACAAGTTTTATGACTATACCCACTATGATTCTGGCATCTCCCTCATGGCCTTTCCTAACAGACACTACTCTATTGTGTTAGAGTTTGATATACAAAGATTTGATAAACTAGGACTATAAATCATAACCGACCTCAAAAATCAGTGACAAGTTAGAACCCTAACAAGTTTCTTTTTTCCTGATGTCTTAGTAGCTTCTAAGCTGAAGTGAAAACAGCATGGACTTATAGTATTTAAGTAAAATTAAATCCTCTTAGAAGATTTAGGTCAAATTATGCAAATGTGTCCGACTGTTTAAATTAATTCTATTTATTTATGCAGCTGAGGATAGTTCTGCATTTAAATTGGTGCAATTATTGCATTGTTTAATTAAATAGAGCCGCTTGAAACGGTCATACTGCATCACCTCTGGATATCCTGTTGGTTATTTTGATTATATATGCATGTGTGTGTGTGTGTGTGTGTGTGTGTGTGTGTGTGTGTGTGTGTGTCTACACATTCACACATATGTATACTGGTTTTTTACAATTTAACTATGATCATCGTTATATGATGAACTTTGGAAATCTTTTGTATGCTTTTACTCTTCCATTTACAGATTGTATACGTAAAATGCCTGTTCGCTGGACCTTTAAGTATGTGTACAAAACCTGTGTAAAAACCTAACTCGAAGTGTCGGACATTTATCAAAATAATCAAGTCTACCAAAAATTTCTGTTATTATTTCAGGTGAGATTTATAATTGGAATTGGAATTGGAAAGCTGTAGATCTCGAAGCAGTTGCCCAAAATGTTTTCTTTGTCCATGATTTTTTGGAGGAAATGTTCTCATCTGCAGGTTAAGATGAATTTTTAAGGCAATACATAATTCTTATGTTCAATCCCGAAAGATTATACCGAGCACTTTGTTTGCAAACGTTCCACCAATATTCTTTGTGTATGTATATACGTAATTACGAGAGGGTACCCAAAAGAAACCAGAATTTTGCAATGTTATTTTATTCACTTAGTTTTACATGTTTATACTTTTATCTACTTCAAATTATTCTCCATTTGCAGCAATGCATAGGTGCAGACATGTTTTCGAAGCAGTGCTAGAACTCTTGCGAAGTCATGACTTTTGACTCATCCGTCTTTCTTTTTTCACCTCTTCCACATCAGCAAATTCCAGCTTTTTTCATCAGTGATGACCTTCGAAAAAAGGTCTGCATTAACTTCCAACTGTTCTTTCAGTTCACGACACGCATTCAATCGTGATTTCTTTTGATCTTTCGTGAGCAAGCGAGGAACAAATTTTACTGTAGCTTTTCTCATTAGCAATTCCTCGCTCAAAATTCGTTGGCAGGAGCTCCAGGACATACCAGTCATATCAACAAGTTCGTCAATTGTTCGGTGACGGTCCTCCAAGGTCAGTTCATGAATGATCATGATGTTTTCATTCGTTCGGGAAGTCAACGGTCGTTCTGGACGAAGTTTGTCTTCAAGTGGCAAGAGACCATTCCTAAAGCGTGAAAACCACTCGTAAACTTGTGTTTTTCTCATGGCAGCGTCCGTGTAAGCTGTTTGAAGCATGACAACAGTTTCGGAAGCACGGTGTTCCTTTGCTTCAGCCATCGCAAAAATCGACGAACAGAGGAGAAGCACTGCAAAACAAAGACGCACTACGTTGCAGTACGACCTCACTGCACAACACCGGTCAGCAGACTGATGTCTGAGGGTCGCATAAAGTGGCTTCTAGTGGCGGAAGCCTGAACTACAACGGGCATGTCCCACAGAGAACGTTTCCGGTTACTTTTGGGTAACTCCTGGAATGC
>NC_068991.1:31535404-31538053 GCF_001194135.2 Octopus bimaculoides
CACACACACACACACACACACACACACACACACACACACACACACACACACACACACGCACACACATATATATATATAATAACCGACTAAGGGATAAAATATCCGTATATACTATCGCTATCCGTTACTCGTGTTATCTCAGGACATGAGTATGCTGGCACACTTTGCTTATAGAGTACAGGTAACAACAGAATAAACAAAAGTTTATCAGGAAGCAAATATAAATAATCAGAAAAAGGAGAAGACCTCAGATCAACAAGCGCATCAATTGCAGAACATGGCATAACATTTATGTGACATTATAAATCTTACGGCCATTTCTGCATCCGGTGCCGATCAATGTTTACAAATAAATGCGAAAATAAAATTCCTCATCTTCATAGGACATTTGAATCAGGGTACGGTGCTTCATCAGAGTAAAACAAAAGCATCCAAAATAAACAAAAGGAAGAAGGAATAGGAAAAAAACATGACCTAGAAAAGAAGGCTGGAAGCCCAAAATATTAAAAGTATATAAACTACCATCCTAGGACTACGAAAATCCGTAGGTAAGAAAGTGAACTAGTACTGGTCTAGGGAGAATTTTGGGGGGTAATTCCAATATAAGGGGGAACCAAGATGTTTTAAAAGTTATGAAAAGAAATTATCAAAAAATAATAATGCAAGGAAACTAACTAACATGACTGTCAATGGACATTACCTGTGATTTTCTGTTCGATGAAGCTTACATAGAGTACCTCTTTTCTTATATTGCTACTTACATATCTTTGATGTAACACTGCTCCAGCCACAGGTTTTCGATACACGTTCACACGGAATAAATCATTTCACAGCATGATCGATAAATACATTTACTGATAATATTCGATCTCTGATCTATTGTCGTGTTATGATCTTTATCTCCATACCATTACATCAAGACATTCAACATTTGCACCAATACATTGTGGAGTTTCCACTAATCCAACTAGTTTTCGTAATAAACTAACATGTAACACCTAAGATACAATACATGTAAACATTTTTAAGGACATAAATACCCTTCACACAGTTTGGAATAGATAACGAAAGCCATTTTGATTTTATACAAAGATTGTGTTCGATAAACACAAGACTATTGAGATGGTAATCCAGCATCAGCTTCAAGCTTATTTTCCTTACTCGTTTATTCATTTATATATCTATCTATTTATTTCATTGCTCAATTATAATATAACATCAAACAGAACTCAGATCAACAGTCTGTGCATATTTGTATTTAAAACAAGAAAATATACAAGATTGGATACAGGAATTTTGCTGGTCTTAGACTGTAGCCATAGTCGATACAGGAATTTTGCTGGTCTTAGACTGTGGCAATGGTGAGGCAAAGCCTGCTAAAATATCGATTACATCTCTCTCCACTTCATTTATATTACTCACTTCAAATGGGTTAAAGGAATAGTGCACTTGCGTGAGTGTGCGTGTGTGTACATGTGTGTGAGTGCGTTTGTGTATGTGTGTGTGTGCGTGTGTGTGTGTGTGTGTGTTTGTGTGTGCTCTAAACGGAATGAACTGAAAATAATCAAGGTATGCAATATTGCAATAAAGTATATATTTTGATTTTCCGGTGTGTATGATTATGGTTGTGTAAGATAAATGGATGAAGAAAATAAAACAGAAGCACGTGTATATACTTCAACAGCAGGACTCCAAAGAGATGTGGTTCAGCCGCCAGAATCTGATGCTGACATTAACATTCATTAACACTGCTTTACAAAAGACTACCTACGGACTACATTACATCACCATCAAACCACCATCACCACCACAAATACCTTCGCCAACATCACGAGCCAACTCACGAAGCAGCGAAAGCAACTATACTGATCGCTTGATCTGCTAGAAATAGCCACCAAATCTCCCTCAAATAAAATTGAATCGTCTTAGAAAATATTAGTTCTTTGCACATAGGAATATGATGCGCTGGTCACAGCTAAGATACCTTTAATATTAGACTTGGTCGATTATGGTTGATTAAGGGTTATGTTTTTTTTAAATCCCTACCACCATTACTACCACAATAGCAACAACCAATACCATCACTACAACAACCGCTACTAACACCAACATAATGCAACAATCACCACAACCACCCACACTAGCACAATCACAACCAACATAACCACTACAACCGACACAAACACCGCCACCACAACCACTACTACCTCTACTACCATCACCACCAGCACCAGCACAATTAACACTTTCATCACCAACAACACCACCTTCATAGACACTATGACACCACCACCACGATCATAGTAATCACTACATTATCAGCTACACACACACAAACACTGACTGCTATCACCGACGATATCACCGTTGGTGGTGGTCATGCACCAGCACCACTACAGAGGACGGCTCTTATAATTAAGACCACCCAAATTGTTGGCGAAAAAGAAGTCTATCATTAAAACAACAACAACAACAACAACGGCGGTAGAAGCGGTAACAGCAACAACGACAACAACAAAAACACAAACACTTTCAGATAAGTGACGTCATGCAACTTAAACAAAACCTGTTGGTGTCTTCATCACTCGCGTAAAAACACGGGACTGTCTCTCTCTCTCTCTCTCTCTCTCTCTCTCTCTCTCTCTCTCT
>NC_068991.1:31538361-31538898 GCF_001194135.2 Octopus bimaculoides
TGTGTGTGTGTGTGTGTGTGTGTGTGTGTGTGTGTGTGTGTGTGTGTGTGTGCGCGCGTCTGTGCCCGAAGTATATTTAATATATATATATGTTTGTATATATCTATAAAAGCATGCATGCATAAATGCATGTATATGTCTGCGCACGCGTGTGTGTGAAAATGTTATATATAATATGTATACATATGTATACATATATATACGTATAATATGTATACGTAGTACTTAATTATATATTCACATGGATTTTGTATTTATCTCTATGTTTGTATGTTATATGTGTGTGTGTGTGTGTGTGTTTATAAGGGTATTTGTATGGGTATATCACGAAATCTGGTCCATTTACTCTGTGACGTCATTAGTCGGTTAAGTGCTGGTCGAAGTTTCAACTTTCACTTTTAAAAAACTTTTAAAGTTTAAAAGTTGTTTGGTGAGGTGTTTGAGATGAGGCTGTATAGCATCTTGTTTGGAGTAAACTCGTCAGTTGTCGGCGTTGACTGCTTCTGCTGCTAATGAGGATAATGTTGATGATAATGG
>NC_068991.1:31540508-31541120 GCF_001194135.2 Octopus bimaculoides
GATGATTCCCATGCTTTCCCTGATGAGAAGGTTACAATTTTAATATCAAAGATCCCTATGGATCACACAGGTTGTAATCCTTTGAAACATATGTAGGAATAAAGTATGCAATTATAACATGCGTTTTCTCCAATCCTTAAATTCTTACATATATATATATATATGTATGTATATATAGCAATAAGAAAATGGAGGGGATTAATAGGTGGTATTCATCAACTTATAGACATTATATTATGTCAATTTACTTGTTTATAATTGTCCTTTAGTAAATAAACAAGTACTTTTGACATAATATAATGTCTATAAGTTGATGAATACCACCTATTAATCCCGTCCATTTTCTTATTGCTATATAAATTAATGGTAAAATATCTTTTTACCCGCACTCATTTATTGCACTTGGTAATGCAATGAAAAAACACTAGTGTAATAATAATTGGGTATACTTCCAGCAGTATATTGGATAGATCTTATCCCTTAGTGGGTTGGATTCACAACCCCAAACTTTCTTGGATATATATAGAGTGGTGAATAAATCGATATATCGAGTTTGAAGTCTCTGTCTCTTTTGAATATGAAAATTTAAAAGTTAAAAACCTTATAATATAT
>NC_068991.1:31541777-31542699 GCF_001194135.2 Octopus bimaculoides
GTGTGTGTGTAAGTTCAAAAAAAGGAAAAAGACAAAAAACAACAACAAGAAACAACAACGTGAGGACGTGATACAGATTGTATATATATATATATATGTGTATGTGTGTATGTATGTGTGTATGTATGTATGTATGTATGTATGTATGCATGTATGTATATGTGGGCATGTATGTGTGTATGTGTTTGTGTGTTTGTGTTTGTCCCCCACTATCGCTTGACAACCGATGCTTGTGTGTTAACGTCCCCATAAACTAGCGGTTCGGTAAGAGAACTCGATAGAATAAGTATTAAGCTTACAAAGAATAAGTCCTGGGGGTCAATTTGTTCGACTAAAAGGCGGTGCTCCAGCATGGCCGAAGTCAAAATGACTGAAACAAGTAAAAGAATAAAAGAATATATACAACTGCAGCGTGGAAGGTGTTTATAAGCCATTTATAACACACACAAACCGTTAGATTCACTTCAGCATTTAAATTTTAACTTGCCAAAATATTTTCGTCGCTTTAAGACCGCGACCTGTTCACTGACAAAATTCCGTGCTGCATCTGAGAAAGTAACAGTTAGTTCATGATGTGTATGTATGTATGTATGTATGTATGTATGTATGTATGTATGTATGTATGCATGTATGTATGTATTTATGCATGTATGCGCTATGTATGTATTTATGTGTACATGTAAGTATGTGCATATGCATGCATGCGTGCATGTCTATACGCATGTATGCATATATGTACATATGTACCTATGTATGTATGTGAGCATTTAGGTACGTAAGTGTATAGACGTGTCTGTGCATGTACATGTGAACGTATGTTTATGTACTGATGTGTGTGTCTGTTCAAGTTGTATACACATACGTGTGTGTGTGTGTGTGTGTGTGTATGTGTGTGTGTGTGTGTGTGTGTGTGTGTGTGTGT
>NC_068991.1:31547628-31548986 GCF_001194135.2 Octopus bimaculoides
TATATATATATATAAATAAAATATAAAAGATAAAAAATAGTATATATATAAAATTAAAATTATTCATATATACATATTTACAGACATTCACACACATATACACACCCATACATATATATATATATATATACATATTTACAGACATTTTGTTGGATGGTCGTTGACTGTTCAGGAGTTCATCCGCCCTTTGACAGGTCTTATTTTTCGTCCTGCAGGGTGTCCAACAACACCCTCCTCACCAAGCAAGCCTGGTGGGGTTGCCAGTTTAGTCGCCGACGACCCGACCATGCAACAGGTTGTACTGGATTACATGTTACCAGTAGCACTGAAGAGCGACCTGACATATATATGTATATATATATATTAACACACACGTACACATATACTTATACATATACGCTGCCAGATATATACATCTACACTGCAATATACATTTACACTACATTTACAGCGCAATATATAATACCTCTACTTTTACACAAGGTACGATCTAAATATTTTAAGAAGTCACAACTTCAAAAATTAGTTTAATATTCCGAAAAAAGTGAAGTGTAGTTTTCGATGTTTAGCTGCTGAGCGTGGTAGCCACCTAGAACACTTGATTGTTTTATGTATTTAACAAGCGAACGAGATGGCCTTCTTGTTAGATATTATACAATTTTATATATTTAAGTGATGAACTTGGAGACTATAATGTTAAACACTTTACTATTCAACATGTTTAACTAGTGAACTTGGTCGAAATGAAAAACTCTGTAACACAAGAACAAGATGGATAAATATATTTCATATATCATACAAAACGTCTTGTAATGTCTAAGTGGATAAAGGGGTCTTGTGGTCCTTCGTTGATATATGGGTCACCAACGAAGGTTTCATCTTCGGATAGTTTGTCATTTTAATGTCTGCCTAATGAAGTCAAATCTGTTTCAGATCATTGACTCAATTGAGAAGAACAGGGCATGTGGGGTACGTTAGAACAAATAACGTATACGAGAATCGATTCCGAGAGTTGATAGTTCCGAAGCGAACATCTTCACCGTTAGGCCATTATACACACATATTATGTATAAAGGTTTACGCCTAAACATTAATACTTGTGCATTATATCTTCATACCAAAATATATTCAAATGAATGCGTGTGCATATGGCAACTTTCTTAAATGTATTCATATATATGCATACATTCCTCTACACATGTATATAAATGTACACACAAACTCACACTCATGTACGTATTTTCATGTGTGTGTATGGGTGTGTCTTTGTCTCTCTGTGTCTGCGTGTGTGCAATGTGTGTGCGTGTGTGTGTGTGTGTGAGTGTGTGTGTGTGTGTGTGTGTGTGTGTGTGTGTGTG
>NC_068991.1:31550342-31550802 GCF_001194135.2 Octopus bimaculoides
TATATATATGTATATATGTATGTATCCATATATATATAATATGATATGTATGTATGCACACTCACACACGTACACGTATACACTCTACTACTACTACTACTATTGCTGCGGACGTTATACAGCATCAGGATGACTTATTGCACCATTTTTTTCGCCAATTCTTTCAAGTATCTATCCAGGGGATGACAGTTGAACTGGACATTGCTATACTAACATTGGTCTGGTACACATTTCAGCTGAGCACAGTGGAACAACGTAGAATGAAGTGCCTTGCTAAAGAGCATCACACACACACACACACATACGCACATGTATATATTATGCACGTATATAATAATACGTGTATGAAGGGATGTACGTACACATGTATGTATATATGAATATGCTTATATACCGATAAATGTGTGCATGTATGTACCTATATATATATATATATATATATATATATGTGTATATATAT
>NC_068991.1:31551117-31554585 GCF_001194135.2 Octopus bimaculoides
TAAAAATAAAAATAAAAAAATAAAAAAGGGATTTTATGATAGTGTATAGAGGAATATATTATTCAAAAGAATTCCAACTCTGTTTTTTATGTTTTATTTATATTCCTATAAAATTAATGTGGGATATAGAATATGGAATATATAGTAAAATGAAATGAAGTATTAAATGTCTTATTGAATAAATGAAATATTGAATATTAACTATATAAGGACTAGTATACTTTCCTACTTTCTAGCAGCCTTCAAGGTCCCGTGTGACAGAAGTGTTTTAACTGTAGTTGACTGGGTGCAGGGCAACGCTAGCATTGCTAGAAACAAGAGTCAAAGACTCTTTATCCATGTGCAAAGCATGGTTCTATATATTGACAAGGGAGACAACCTCCCCACAACAAGCGAGGGCATCAGATTGGTATGCCAATTTCGCATGAAATTAATGCTCATCGTTGATGCTACATCATTGCTCCATATACAATGTAACTATCACTGAATGCGATAATTCGCAATAAAATATTCAATATTCATAATTTAATGGGGAAAATATGATATTCACTATTTAATTTTCTGTTTGTCCATTTTAATCCAATCCAGACTCCAATTGTAACAATATGATTTCTTATTGGTGGGAGACAAGAGAAAAGCTTTAAATTATAAATTATCCAGTCTAATTCAGTCATTCCGTAGTAACTTCTAATAACAGAAAGATCATGTAAAAATTTATTCCAATACTAGATCACAGAAATTTCCAATGGATAATGACTGTCCCAAATCAAAGGCTACGTTATCATCACTACTCATCCTACACAAGCTACTGAGTAGCTGCAGGAAGACACAGCTCACATAGGCTTAAATGTGAATTAAAGTGGTACATGCAGAGCCACACAAGTATGGAATATTTGTCTTATTGTTACCAAAGCTAATTACAAGTACAGTTGTTGTTCTTAGATGCCACTTTTCTTGAGACTTCTACTTCAAGGTCCTTGTTTTTACATTTCAAATGTATTTACTTTTCAAGTCTGCTGGAATTGACATATTGAATTGACATATTGGCAGACATGTTTTGTCAATGCAAATCTTTTATCACAATTTCTGGTTTCTTGGTCCTAATAGCTCGGTCAGTTTGAATACTGAAATCCCAAAGAACAGTGATATCTTTATTTTCTACTCGTACTTTCCTACAAGTTCTTCTCATACAGGAGTCCAAACTTACGGCATATAATCCCATAACAACTGACCAAATCTATCATGACGATTAATATATTCATTTGAGACTAACATTGAGCATCCAGAGAGGAGGTAGTCAATTATTTCTCTGGTTGTACCACAAAAGCGACGGGGGGGATTAGCACCATTTTTTAGACTGCTGGCCTGATAGTTACTGGTGGGCAGACACTGATCCTGAGCGACTACAACGAAGCCCTCCGTTCTTGATTTTAAGTCTAGATGCAGCCAACCACTGATGGGTCATATTTGTATCAACATCAGGATTACTGGCTCTTGTAGGGTATTTACCATGTGAAGCCTTACTTTTTCCATTTATTTCGCAGCTTTGAAATTACATTCGAATTGGTTCGTACTTTTAGTCGTTTTGCTTTTACAGTGGGCTCTTCTGTTTCATCTAGTTACACTTCAGTCTCGGTAATCTTTAATTCCTTTACATATTTTTTTGTTTCTTCTGACACTGAATAGTTTTTTGGCACTTTCATACTTGCAGACAAGTTTAAACATCCAGTCATTGTCGTTCTATAGATAGACGTCTAACTCTATGGTTGCTGATTTTTGAGACACTTCCAGATTCACCAGTCCACGTCCTCCATCCTTTCGTTGGATGAATAGTCTGTCTACATCTGTATTATTATTACTGAGCTGGAAGAATCGTTAGCACGGCGGGCAAAATAGTTCTGGGTCCAAATTCCATTGAGGTCGACTTTGTCTTTCATCCTTTCGGAGTCGATCAAATAAGTACCAGTTGAACACTGGAGTCAATGTAATTGACTTAACCCTTCCCAAAATATTGTTGACAAGGTGCAAAAATTTGAAAGCATTATTATTATTATTATTATTATTATTATTATTATTATTATTATTATTATTATTATTATCATTATTATTATTACTTTGATTATTATTATTATTATTATTATTATTATTATGATACTGTTATACGATACTAATGTTGTGGCCGATTAAATTATTTTTCATCACGGACCACACCCGTAATCTACGATTAAAAAACCTCCTTTTCCTGTTAAAGGAACCACAAGTAGTAGTAGTAGTAGTAGTAGTAGTAGTAGTAGTAGTAGTAGTAGTAGTAGTAGTAGTAGTAGTAGTAGTAGTTTTGCAATTAAATCATTTCTACCCCACTTCATATTTTTGGCTCTCTTACGTCAACATTTATTCCCATATTAACTTGGATTTTGTAATGATCCGTATCATTAAATATACATTAATGACAGCTTATTGTGTGTGAGTGAGAGAGTGAGAGAGTGAGTGAGTGAGTGAGTGAGTGAGTGAGTGGAGTAGATGTCATCTCCACCCGACTTGGTGATTTCTAAATCATTCGATATA
This sequence comes from Octopus bimaculoides, assembly GCF_001194135.2. NCBI lineage: Eukaryota > Metazoa > Mollusca > Cephalopoda > Octopoda > Octopodidae > Octopus > Octopus bimaculoides. The sequence continues at coordinate 31,553,683 of NC_068991.1, forward strand.
TTAAATATTAACAAATATTACAATCTTGAACATATACTGATTATCTAATCACGACTTCAGTAAACATGTTGAAGTTTCTTCCTCGCCGAGACAATCAGAATAAGACAGACACATGTCGAGAGTTGTCGCTTATACATACTGGAAAATACTAAAATACGAGCCACATTGATTCATACTTATCTCCTATATTTCTAGATAGCTTTTTTAATATTCCATACATAAAACTTTAAGTTTGGTGAAATATTTGCTGTGTTATTCGTGGGTTACTTAATCATAGATTCAGCCATGTTTCTTGATAGCATCTCGTAACAGTCTCGTATTGTGTTGCGTGACTCCAAGGAAACTAAGTATAAATATCAAGACTAGTGCAGATAAATATCTGCACTAAGAAACAGAACTAATTAACATTACCACATTTCTATACACTAAGAATATTCACATTGTTCAATATTAGATTGACATAAACCATAATGTAATGTCATATACCATTATATACCACTAGATAATGATTTAACGCGGTCAGTTGTTACATATACTGCCATGAGCTAGAATCGAACTTGTCTTCTCAACTACGCATACAAATATTTTGATATGCTCCTATACGCCATGTCACGTGTCAATATGACTGATGACTGATGGTATGCGATATGTTCATGATAGATTGAGACCTGCTATATGGATGAGTAAAGGAGGCAGTGGTTACTTTGGCTGTTAAGGGATGGGGTGATCATATGTACTAGTGTAGATAGTGATGGCAATGAGAGTAGTAGTAGTAGTAGTAGTAGTAGTAGTAGTAGTAGTAGTAGTAGTAGTGAGAGTAGGTGCGAATGTTGTGGTTGTTCTGAGGGATGTAGTAGAATTGATAAAGTAGTAATGTCAATGATGATGATGATGATGAGGAGG
>NC_068991.1:31554668-31555865 GCF_001194135.2 Octopus bimaculoides
GAGGAGGAGGAGGAGGAGGAGGAGGAGGAGGAAGAGGAGGAAGAGGAAGAGGAGGGGGACATTGCAGTCTGATAGTGAGAGCGGGGACATAGAATTTAGGGTGAAGTGGAGACAGGCGCGAGGGCAAATAATACGTAAGAGGAAGATAACCGTTTAGCCTCGAGGTCGTTGAAGCAAACAGCCAAGCAACTAGTTCTAGTTTACGGTTGGGAAAAATTTGTTCAATGACAAAAAGAGAAGGGGAGGGAGGGAGAAAAAGAGAGGGACTGGGGAAAGAAGCTTATGAGAAGAGGGAGAGAAGAGAACAGAGAATAATCATGTGGTATGGTGGCGGCTGAGGCTGGTTGCCGATCCTAATCCGTTTAATGAACAGTGTGTCTGATGTCTATAACTGACTAACTAACCAACTAACTATGTAACTTAGACTAGACGATACTGAAACAACTGATAAGGGAGTTTCGAAGTAGTTAGTGTCAATGTTTGATGGATTGAACAAAACAGACGACCGACTGCGGAAGTAGAAGAGCGAAAATAAAAGGAAAAGTATAGCGTCACTTGATAATGGATTCTTACAACTTCCGGCCAATAACTAAAATAGGGAGGATGGTGGAGGTGGGGTATAAAAGTTATAAAAAGGAGTAAGTTATATTACTTGATCTAGCTTACCATATGTACTGAACGCAGTAATAAGAGTGGTAGATTAATAGTGTAGATAGATAGGCATAGACAGATATACTTAAAAAATACATTTGAACATACACTCATACATGCAGAATTACCTACATATCTTTATATACATAGACACAAGCATACATATGCTCATACATAAATACATACATACATATATATACACACAATGAAAATATGTTTGGAAAAAACACACGTGCAAATGTACTCACACACGCATACACACATCATATTCGTTGGTGTGTTTAGGTGGTTCGGCAAAAGAGGCCGATAGAATATTACGAGGCTTGCAAAGAATAAGTCCAAGGGTCGATTTCTTCGACTAAAAGGCTGTGCTCCAGCATGGCCACAGTCAAAATGATTGAAACAAATAAAAGAATATATGTGTGTGTGTGTGTGTGTGTGTGTGTGTGTGTGTGTGTGTATAATGATATTAGGGGCAAAATCCAAAATTACAGGTAAAAACTCAATTAAAATCAATTTATAAAAAATTAAAATTAAATTAAGCTT
>NC_068991.1:31556205-31557271 GCF_001194135.2 Octopus bimaculoides
ATATATATATATATATATATATATATATATATATATATATAACTTGTGGGCATATAACAAGCCAGCCGACATTCAAAATCTATAGTGAGACATCTTTACCCAATAAAAATCTAATACGAAATCCATCTCCTGTAAATTAATACTATTACCCTAACTGCCACTGTGGAGTCCCTGAGGTAGATCCAACAGAAGTGTACCACAACTGCGGATGATAACAGGTAGCCTAAACTGTGCCGGTGCTCTAATTTAAACACACTAATCGACTTATACTTATTTCTCCAAATAATTTATTATATATATATATATATTTATTTATTTATTTATGTGTTTCAGCCAAGTGGCTGCGGTCATGCTGGTGCACCACCATATGTATATATATTCAAAGAGAGCTAGAGGTTGTGAATCCAACCAACTAAGGGAGAGTATCTATCCCATATACTGCTGGTAGTATACCCAATTATTAATACACAAGTGTTGGTTATTGCGTGGCAATTAGACTATTGAGCGTAATAAATAGGCGAGGGTAAAAAGTGATCAACCCTTAATTTATACGGTAAGAAGAAAATGGAGGAGACACAGAAAAGGTATACTTCAACTGTTAGACATTATATTATGTCTATTTAGTTATTTTAAACAATTATAAGAATATATTTACATATGTAAAGACTGTGTATTACATACATAAGTACCAGTAATTCCTAGAATAGAAAAAGAAAAGGAACGGTTTCTTACAGCCGTTTCTGCCAAGTCACAATACCCCAAATGTTATTTCTATCTCTTCAGTGTTCTGTAGTGTTCGGTAGATAAAATTAGGGTATTCGATGTGCCTCTAAGCTTCATCACAGAGTTTAAAAGCGGGTCTAAGAAGTTCAGAGGGCTAATGTATGTATATATAAAAATACATATACACACTCATATATATATATATATATACATATATATATATACACATGTATATATATAGATGTATATATATATATGTATATATATATATCTATATATATATATGTATATATATATATGTATATATATATATATGTATATATATATATATATATATATATAT
>NC_068991.1:31558035-31558504 GCF_001194135.2 Octopus bimaculoides
TATAAGAATTTATCAAGTAGTTAGCGTGAAAAACCTCATAAGGGAAAAATTTATTAATTATTCCCTATAAATATATTTATTTATATTAAGGGCATTACTATACATAAATGTCTCACGCTAGGAGGGACTCTTAAAGTCAAAACTACTTTTTATTATGGTAGTTTTGACTTTTAGAGTCCCTCCTAGCGTGAGGCATTTATGTATAGTAATGCCCTTAATATAAATAAAATAAATATAAATGTATATATATACACACATACACATGTACACATATACATAAGAATCAGTTACTTGTAGGTACAGTACAATATTCCAATTACAGAGTGTATAAGAAGAGAAATAATAAGAGTAAAATAGAAGTAAGCAATAGAGTTTGAGAGGAGTACAACTTTGTAGAAATGAAAAAGTGTATGAACGGAAAATATATATACATATATATACATACATACATACATACAATGCATATATA
>NC_068991.1:31559010-31561726 GCF_001194135.2 Octopus bimaculoides
ATATATATATATATGTATATATATATATATATATACACACAAATGAATAATAACATACGATGGATAATTGTCAGCTCATTACAACTGTTTCTTACACATCTTTTTAATAGGAAAATGAGAATATTACTTCATTACAAAAAACCGTAATCATCAGATGAAACATAATTTTACAAACATAGTTGGCCTCGACAGACATCAGCTACATCTCTGCAGTATTCTTGAGATATTCTTTTGTTTGTAAAATTACGTTTTATCTGATGATTAAGTTGTTTTTTTTTTTGTAATGGAGTAATGTTCTCATTCCACTATTAAAAAGATGTGTAAAAAACAATGAGCTGACAATTATTCACCGTCTGTTGTTATTCATTTGATTCTAATACAGCAAGGGGATTTACTACTTGTCGGACACCCTAGAGTGTACCAACAACGTAGTATTCAACGTAAAGCATGCTTTGGACCAGCCGCTAGGTGCTAAACACTCATAGGGTTGGTTTCCTCTGTACACACAACCGGAATATCCAATTTGATACTTACCAACCACAGGCCGGAACCACAGGTTTATCCAACACTACCTGGTGCATATCTTTTCAAGTACCTGATTCTATCTGAATCCTTATTTTACTACTTATATATATATATATATACATATACACATGCATACATATACATATATGTGTGTGTATGTGTATGTAAATATACACATACACACATACATACATACATACATACATACATACATACATACATACACACATACATACATACATACATATTGTCTTGGTCGTTAAAAGTGCTGGTGGGTGTGATGGGTCTACCGTTCCAAACAATTATACAAAATCAAGTTTTGACACGAGGAAGGAATTGACACATACCTGAGCAAGAACAGATATCAGAGCGATAGAAATTGTAGATAATGTGGAAAGAGTAAAAATAACAGCAGTTTTTCTTTTCTTCTTCTCCCAAATATCAAAACCAACATATCTCAAATATCTTATTACTAAGTAAGTAAAGTTGCTTTATTTTCTACTAAATTCTATGAGAATTCAACATTTCATTTTACTTGGCGCTAAAACACATCTGCTATACATATTAACAATATCTGAATTCTCTTACGGTCACTGGTTACGGCATGGTAGAACGGTAATTCTAAGAATATTTAATTTTTTTTCTTTTAAGGTAAAGACTAAAAATTTATTATTTTGCATATTATTTTGTTTTATTTTGAGAAATAAATGGTGAAATAATAACAGAAGAAATTTTTGGAGTAACATCGCAAAAAAGAAAGAACTCTACAGAATTATAGGTGGATGTCTGATACTGTTAGCTTTTGTAAGCTACACATCGAAGTTATTCCAAGGAATCTGCTACTGTTTACTCAGTTAAATAGTAGCGAGAGGTAATATTTATTCCCACTTAAAAATGGATGTTCAGTTAGAACAAACTTTACTGCAGTATTTACCATGAGAGAAAATCTCCTCTCTGTATATATAGTTTTTAACAAGCTCACTGGCTAATCGCGACACCTGTGCCTGTTCAGGCACTGATTTTCTTTCTATCGAAAGCGGAGAGATGAGACGCTGCTATCTGAAGCGGTCGAGTGTCCATCACCGATGAGACCAAGGAAGGTCGAAATTACGTAACCTGGTGGTCTCGACGCTGGAGTTGAGGATTTATCTCCCCACTAGCGATATAAACAAGTGTGCGTTCTGCACCAAAAGCATGAGTTTCTCTCATAGTATTTACTATAGTATAGTTTGTTCAAACAGAACATCCACGCTTAAATGGGAATAAATATTACCACTCGGTATTGACACCACCTCTGTCGCTTATATATATATTTTTAAATAGTAGCATATAAGGGTATAGAAAATACAGATCGTGTCACTTTCGAGGTTAGCTTAATTTTTATTATTTTCTCTGTGTGCGCGGGTGCACGTGTGTGTGTGTGTGTGTGTGTGTGTGTGTGTGTGTGTGTGTGTGTGTGTGTGTGTGTGTGTGTGTGTGTGTGTGTGTGTGCGCGCGTGCGTGTTATCTAATGAGGACACAGATTCAATAAGAATTTACAAGCAATATAATTTTTACAAGCAATAACTAATATCGATATCAATAACTAATATCGATATCTGAAAAGAAGCTATGTCAGGAAAATTATCAAACTACTTTACACAATCTCTGCAATGAATCATTATTCCAGTAACTCCATTTTAGAAACTGATGGATTAACAGGATGCTCAGAGGATCTTTCCTTGAAACAATTGTCTGGATAGAAACATCTCTTTGTTATGATCCAGAAACTCTTGCTGATGTTAATATTTCCCATGTGAATCACACTGGAACAAAACCAATGACAGCTTCGCAGAAAGATTTCGTTGTTTTTATTCCCTGATTTATGCACAATAAGACCAGATAACATCCTCTAGCTTGGTATTATGTTACAGTGTGGAGATGGGTGTATACGAAATTGTGTGTATGGGTATATATGCAGCTATGCGTAGGAGTAACGTGTGTATAAGTGTGTATATAGGAATATATGTGACAGGGTATGAATAAAGATATTCTATTTTTTAGTATTAAATATAGATGTAGAAATACTCACATGCTGGCATGTAAATGTATTTCTTCTTTACCAGTTTCAGTCATTAAACAGTGTCCATGCTGGAGCTTTCGCACAAAGAGATTGTCGATTACAGCGAAATTTATATATATATATATATAT
>NC_068991.1:31562275-31563343 GCF_001194135.2 Octopus bimaculoides
ATCCCGGGGTCGATTTGTTCGACTAAAATCCATCAAGGCGGTGCTCCAGTATGGCCGCAGTCAGATGACTGAAACAAGTAAAAGAGTAGAAGAATAAAAGAATATATGTGTGTGTGTGTGTGTGTGTGTGTGTGTGTGTGAATGTTTTTTTGTGTTAAGTTATAAGAAAAGCAATTTTACATTAGACTGAAAGATTATTCAATACTTTTTGAAGAGTATATGACACTGTCAATTTTATAGCGAGAATTGACAGTGATTTCGAAGTCTGGGCCTGGTACTAGTCAGATGATGGTTTACCACATCGAAACCTCAAAATCTCTGTCGATACTACTCTTGATAAAGAATAATATGTGTATATAGGTACAGGCGTGGCTGTAGTGTCAAAAGTTTGCTCCCCAACCACATGATTCTGGGTTCAGTCCCACTGTATGGCCCTTTGGACAAGTGTCTTCTACTATAACTTTGAGCTGCCCTAAGCCTTGTGAGTGGGTTTGACAGATGGAAACTGAAAGAACCCCGTCTAGTGTGTGCGTATGTGTGTGTTTGTGTGTGTGTGTGCGCGCGTGTGGTTGTCTTTGTTTTGTGTTTGTCTTCATCACTTCTTAACAATCAGACAATCAGTTTCGCTGTGTTTTACCTTTGCATTCGGCAAAAAAAAAAAAAAAAAAAAATAGCCAATAGAGAAATTACCAGGATTCAAAACTTTAGTAGTGGGGTGATTCGGTCGACGAAAACCCGTCAAGGCGGTGCCTCAGCATGGCCATTGTCTATTGACTGAAACAAGTAAACAGATTTTAAAAGACGATGAGTTTGTGCGTGTATGGGGGAGGGGGTGTCTGTGTGTGTGTTTGTGCACAGATAGATAAATTGATGCATACATGTATGTATATATATATATATATATATATATACACATAAAACATATACACATATATATGCATACATACACACGTAGATATATACACACGTAGATACATACATGCGTACATACATACACACACGCATACATACATATATATATATATATATATATATAAATATTTATATATATACATACACATATATATA
>NC_068991.1:31563360-31564546 GCF_001194135.2 Octopus bimaculoides
TATATATATATATAAAATATATACTGTTCCTTGATAGAAAATTCTACAAAAAAAGTACTCCATCTGGTGAGAGATAAACATTATTTATTTAAAGGGCATAATACATGTATTTAAGTGGTACTAATAATTTTATATGTTGAGAAATATTCAAACTCGTCTTCGGGCTCAAACCGCATATCATAACGAACTAAAAAAAAACGAAAAAAGAAAATGGAAAACGAAAACAAAAACTAAAATGTAAAGAACAAAAAATAAAAAGGTAAAAAAGCTATCCTCCTTAGAACTTAAATGATAAACCTTTCCCTAAGCCTAATGAGAAACTCGCATATATACATAAACAGTATTGTCTCCCTCCTGTAATTTTTAAAAACCTGATATCTAATATTTGTAACAGAGTGTCTAACCTTTCTTCTTCTAAAGAAATTTTCGAGAAAGTTGCCCCCTATATAACAATGCCCTAGCCAATAGTGGCTTCAAAGATGTATATAATCCTTCTAATAATAATCAAAGTCACTCAGGAATAGGTGGAAATTTCCAGTTCTCCAAAATATATTTATACATATCCATGTGATCAGGATGTCTTTCCTTTATCTTAGAGATCAACAGCAGGGATTCAGTAACCACAATGCTCCTGAGGTCCCTTTTAAGATGGTAGACTCTAATCTGAGAGGAGTCTAGTAGCTACTCCAAGCAGGTCAATTGACCGCGAAAAGGTACCCTCATTTCCTATAATTGAATACTGTATGAGACAACAAAGTAAACCTTACACAATTACTCAAACGGGTTGAAATAGTTGCCATAGCTCCCTCACATCACACCCCACAAGGTTAAATACTGAAGACTCTATAAGATAATGGAGTCCCAGACGCTCCCGAAGGTTGGCCAGAGCTATAATGTCTTTTATCACAGCACTGCTTCATTAGGCTTAACCTGGAGGTAAACAACGCCAACAACAGGAATATGGATAATGCTTTCTTCTTTGTCTTCATATATTTAAAATATATTTATACGAGTCTATATATATGTATATATATATATATATATATACATGTAAACACACGCGTAGAACACGTATACACGCACACACACATACAAGCATAAAGACACGTGCACATACGTACCCCTCTTTCTCTCTCACACACAGACACACACATTCTCTCTCTCTCTCTTTCTTTATATACATATA
>NC_068991.1:31564844-31567475 GCF_001194135.2 Octopus bimaculoides
GTGACCTGATCTGAGATCGTATGCTGAAACAAAAACAATTGCAGCGTGAAAGGTGTTTATAAGCCATTTAAAAACACACAAAAACCGTTAGATTCACTTCAGCATTTACAGCACAGAATTTTGTCGGTGAACAGGTCGCTGTCTCAAAGCGACGAAAATATTTTGGTAAATTAAATTTAAATGTTGAAGTGAATCTAACGTTTTTTGTGTGTTTTTAAATGGCTTATAAACACCTTCCACGCTGCAATTGCGTTTGTGTGTGTATATATATATATATATATATATATATATATATACACACACAGAAGCATATATATATATATATATATATATTTATATAAACATAAATGCATATATATGTGTATGTATGTATGCTCATATGTATGTATGCACTTTCCGCTCGCCGTATGTAGCCTCCCAGAACAAGAGTAGAAAAATTCTTAGTTTTCGACCAGACTTTAGGCCAAATAGAAATTCCATTAAATAAATATTAACACTGGTCACATGGAAGGAGGAGGGAGGGGTATGGGGCAGAGGGATTGAAGGATTAGAAAACAAAATCAAACAAAGTGTAAGGTACAGGGGAGATAAACGAGGAGCAAAAGCAGGAGTTTAAAGAAAGAGATAGCCAAGAAATGTGAAAGAGGGGGTGCGAGAATAAGAAAAGAAGAAAGTATGAGGGGGATTAAAAGACAGAGTAAAAGAATCCTACGAAATTTAGATACATACTTACTATAAGGTGAATACAAGTGTGTACGTATGCGCTATATGTATATATAAATATTAAAAAATGGAGCAAAAACGCAATAGAAGACAATAAAACATCCGGACAAGCAGACGATACAAAGGCGGACAGGAAAAACAAGAATTAGAGGGACAGGAAAAAAAAGACGGGTCATTCGTAGCCTTCTTTCGTCAGTCAAGTTATATATATATATAGTGAGAGAGAGAGAGAGAGAGAGAGAGAGAGAGAGAGAGAGAGAGAGAGAGAGAGAGATCAGAGTGAAAAATTGCACAGAAAGGCGACAAAAGAAAGCACGTAAAAAAACGTACACAATACGTGGATATGCTCGTCTCTGATCGGTTATCGACCACCAACAATCCTCACAAATTCGGACCATTATCGATAAGGATGTTAATTGTGGTGCCGTTAACTGTGAAACGTTGCTGGGATAAGTGAGCTTCAAGAACCGGACGAAAAGAAAAAACAAATGCTAAACGACGACAGAATAAGGACAAGACATATTAGAAAATGACTATCATCTCTTCGGCCCCATAAAAAAGGGTTTGAGAGGCGGACATTATTCCAGTGACGAGGAAGGGAAAACTCTAGTGAAAAAGTGGCTCAAAGAACAGCAAACAGAATTTTACAGGGCAGGGATACATGCTTTCATTCGAAGGTGGAACTTTGCTATTGAGAGAAACAGTGACTAGGTTGAGAAGTAGTGATGTGATCCACAGAGGACTAACTTCATTTTGATGTATGATACATGTTCCTGTGTTGGTAATTATACCTGTCCTAAACAAAATGGGTTTTACATTCTGGACACGTTGGGTAATAAATTCTTCTCTGTCCACTTTGGCCTATATAGAGATGAAGCCTTAGCCATCTCCAGACGCGCTAACAGTTATACATTAGATAGGCTTAGAAAAGTCATCATACACACCCTCAACAACCTTGGCCTAAAAGTCACCATAGAGACTATCCTCACCGTGGTGAACTTCTTGGATGTCACTCTAGATTTAGACGGTGGCACCCACAGACCATACCGCAAACCGAATGATACATTAACACAGCCCCCTGCCACCCACCCTTAGTGTTCAAAAACCTAATAAAAGGTTTCAATAAACAGATTTCAAACTTATCTTCAAATAAGGATACTTTCGACGCAGCGGCTCCCGCTTACAATGAGGCGCTAGCGGCCAGAAGGTTCAAGGATAATATAATATATACACCAGGATCGAACAACCATAAAAGGAAACGCCACCGCAGGACCTTATGGTCTGATCTCCACAACTCCCTTAACGTCCGGACATGTGTAGGTAAGATTTTTCTTAGGTTGATGGATAAGAATTTCACGTGATCACACATATGTAGAAAGATCTTTAACAGACATAATTTAAGGATCTCTCTCAGTTGTGCACCCAGTGTTAAGAAAAAATTACTTAGTACTCCTAAACCACGGACAGAGGTAGGTTGTTCATGCAGGATTAGAAATGAATGCCCAGTAACACCGAGGCCGATGTAACACCGAGGCTATTGTGTACCAAGCAAAGGCAGCCTCAAACAGGAGTAGCACAAATAACAGTAACATCAATGCCAACACAGGGACACACACTAAAATTTATGTCGGATCTTGTGAATCCAAATTTAAAATTAGCCTGAACAATCACAGATCTTCTTTCAGGGTCCCAGAGAGACGCAACACAACGACAGTCGCAGCATAGACACTCGCAGCTAGAAACTTGTGGACCCTATCGCAATGGAACAAGACCATGTAAATTGTGTATAACAAAAATATATAATCCTTATGAACTCATATGAGCCAGGAGGCTACCTGAACTCCAGGACGGAAGCCAAGGGTAGTCGTCCACATTTTCAGAAATTTTTACTTTAAAATTGGAAAACCT
>NC_068991.1:31568580-31569352 GCF_001194135.2 Octopus bimaculoides
TGTGTGTGTGTGTGTGTGTGTGTGTGTGTGTGTGTGTGTGTGTGTGTGTGTGTGTGTGTGTGTGTGTGTTCTGTTTAGGTTATTTAAATAAGAAACAAATATAAAGTTTACAAATCTGATAACTACAAATACTTGAAGAAAAAAATTGTATTAAATCTGATTAATTTCTAATCTTGTTGTTACTGTTGGTGTTGTTGTTCAGAATGTTGTTTATGTTGTAGTTTTAATGATTGTTATAGAAGTGAGATGGTATTTCAGATACAATTTTCATTAAAATTTGAATTAATTTCTCTATTTATTACATTCACTGCATACATTTTATAGATTGCCTTTAATATATATTTATATATAGATAGATATAGATATAGATGTGTATGTATGTGAGAGAGAGAGAGAGAGAGAGAGAGAGAGAGACAGACAGAGAGAGACAGAGAGAGTATAAACACACGCACACACACACACAAGCGCATATTTTTTATTGCATCAGTCAATAATTTAACTTATTAATGTTTGAACACACATACGAATGCACGCACACAGACACATAAACACACACCTCGACATTCAGATATGGATTAAATTCGCATTGTATGTAAGTTAATGTGTGTACACGCGCACACATATGTGTATGTTTGTGGCTGCGATTGTATGAGCATATGCGGTTGTAATTGTATGTTCGTGTGCATTTTCAGACCATTATATATTGAGGATATATGTGTCTGAGCCTGTGAATTTTGATGTGTATGTGTGTGTGGATATATATGTATGTATA
>NC_068991.1:31576862-31578292 GCF_001194135.2 Octopus bimaculoides
TGGAATTTAAACTCAGACCGTAAGGACCGATAAAATACCAGTTAAGGGTGCTCATGACTGAGGGCAGTACAAAAAAAAATGACGTTTATTTCTTTCAATAGAACTATGTCGGAAAGTGGGAACAGTTATAATTGATCTATATCGCAGTTATCCCAACGTATGGTGCAGGCACAGCTACCTCAGTCAACAGTTTGCTTGGCAATGGCGTGGTTCTTGGCTCTAGCCAATACACTCCGGCTTAGAATAAATATGTTCCCTGTTAAAGCCTTGTGTTGACCAGTTACTTTGGAAGTTTGGTGAGGAGCTAGACGGATGAAACCATTTGAAAATCACGTGTGTTGGCCACGGAGAGACGCAGTGCCGAAGTTGAAATGGTTGTCTGTCATTCTATCCTTTCTGCTAGTCATAGATTCAACCGATAAGAGCCAATGCGAGGAGAACGCAACAAGTAATGTATTGTATGAAGGGGAAAGACAATATATCAGCGTTTTGACCATGCCTTAAACAGTGTAGTGTTTATTTATTTATTTGTATATTAATTTATTTCATTTCTTTATTGTTTTTATCTCTGTTATTATTATTATTATTATTATTATTATTATTATTATTATTATTATTATTATTTTATTATTATTTTATTTATTTATTATTTTTATTTTTATTTTATTCATTATTATTATTATTATTATCATTATTATTATTATTATTATTATTATTATTATTATTATTATTATTATTATTATTATTATTATACCACCAAACAACCAGCAGTTTTCTCTTTAACTACGAACTATCTGTCAATGTCATTTTTGCCGTGGATCAAACCGAAACCAAAATTAGGATGGTGTTAAATATCTATAGAGAGGTAAATAATCTTTATTCTCATCTGTGACTGGTTCCCTACCATTCCCAGCACCATCCCCTATCGACTGGCTTAGTCATGCTCTGTTTCAAGTAACTCGATAGTTTTAATGTCAAAACCACATTGACGTTATTCTCATCGTGTGCTACTACAGTTTTCACTTGCTTATTTTATTCTTGTCCGAGGTTTCTGTTTGAAGAAATAAACGGTAATCTGGAGAATGAAGAATTCCTTTGAAGAAAAAACTTATAGAACAGAAACGGAAGCGGAAGTGAATAATATGATCAGGATGAAGTGTCTCTTGCCTGGGACAGTAACCAAAATCAATGGATACAGGCATGGTGGTGTGGTTGATAAATTTGATTTGCAACTAAATAGTTCTGCGGTCGGTTTAACTGCATGGCATCATAGCTTCGGCCTGATTAAGTCCCTTGATAGATAGATAGATAGATAGATAGATAGATAGATAGATAGATAGATAGATAGATAGATAGATAGATAGATTTATATACGCACACACACACATACATATATTATTATGTATTATATAAATGTATACAAATATATA
>NC_068991.1:31578449-31578945 GCF_001194135.2 Octopus bimaculoides
ATATATATATATATATATATATACACACACACATGTGTGTGTATGTATATATAGATATCATACGTAATACATAGAAAGAAAAGTACAAGTATTCGTGTGTATGTGTATATCTATGTATATATATTATATATATATATTTATATTTATATACATGCACACACAAGCATACATATATACACACATACATAGAAGCGATATGACATCTGCATATTAGATCTGTGGGTTCCAGTAGGAATTGATCCTAATGACTAACATTTGTAAAGTGGGGCAAGAGTTTTGCTGCCCAGGGGTGACCATTTGATGGTAAATCCATTCCTGGTGCCAGGTTTCAGCTTACTGCCAATGACATTTTAATCACCACTTAACAGCGGGAGGTTGCTAGACGGAAGGAACAGCATCACTGGCTCGTCCATGCAGCATCTTCTTTCCCACTTTACTTTTTCTTAGCATCTTTTGATAACTGAAAAAAAAAAACCCACAACAATACATTAGACGG
>NC_068991.1:31578955-31582995 GCF_001194135.2 Octopus bimaculoides
ATATATATATGTATGTATGTATATATGTATGTATGTATGTATGCATGCATTATGTATGTATGTGTATCTCTCTATGCACACATTCACACGCATACAGATACATGCGCGCGCACATACACATATACACACAATTACACATAAACACATGTGTATGTACATTGATGTGAATTTAAAGACAAAAAGTAAACTAATGAATAAATGTTATTTCTGCTGATTTAATGTTTTATGATGCAAACTAATGTACAATATAAAAGTGAATTTCTTAACCCCTTTGAATGTTATAAGTTTTAATATGAAAACATGAAGTTAATTTAATTCAATTCATTACTAACAAAAGTGACAACAAAATAAGAGTCAATTTAAGAACATTTAAAATAATGTTTCTTTTTAATAAAATCTAATGTGGACATTTACAGATGGAGGAAAATACATGGTTAGATGACTCTGGAATTTTTCAAAATGGTATCACCTCAACAAAGAATTTACTCAATAAGTTTGATTATTACATTATCTGGAACTTCTTACGATTTTTTAGCAGTATAATCATATATTTGAATTTTCCGTATTCTGCTGAGAACTCATGTCGGTGTCTTTCCATAAATCTTCTTTTGATTTTAAAATCCGAATTCATATTACATTTGATGAGTTCTTTGATTATTTCTGTTTCGGGTGGTTACCAAAGTGAAAAATCCTCCACCGAGTCAACTCTTGATACATAAAAACATAGTTTCCCTCAAGATCTTTAAATGTGCTACACTATTCATTATGGTTTCATATTTGGAACCGATAACATTTTTCTGAAAGTGATGCTATGTTAACCCAAAATATAACATCACCACAACCCTGCTTAACTTTTGACTTCATGTTGTCTGTGTGGAATTCTTTACTCGTTGACCAGACACACAATCAGCCTTTGGAATTGAACAAATTAGATTCCTTCTCACCACAAGATTTTGTAAAACAAACTCAAAGCGGGTTTGTCATTTTCTTTTGTTTTTATTTTTCGAGAAACGTGTGGGTTTTTTTTTTTTCTTTTTTTTATGTTCCACATATAACCCACAAATCCAAACTGTTTTAGTTTTTCTTTTATGGTAGTGACGGCGATCAATAAGTAATATTTATGTGGAACGTCGCTCGATGATGGTCATTTCTCTATCTTTCATGTTCAATGTATCACTTCATTATTATAGTAGTTTCTCTAACTACACTGATTTAAGACGGTTTGAAAATCCACTTGCTTTGTTAAAGATATCCAGTGCAACAGTTACTAAATAACGGATTTTCGACAGCTGTGACCCCCAAAACGCAATTTCCATTCGTGCAGTTATACCAGGTTCATAAAAATAGATGTGATTAATCTTACATTTAATATACTAAAAATGTCCCATTTATTCATAAATATTTGTTTAAAATGTAATTCCTTATACACACGAAAATTAGCTTTTAATCCTCAATAATGTGAATAAGTATTATATGTATACGTATATGTGGGTGTGCGTGTATATATATATATATGTGTGTGTGTGTGTGTGTGTGTGTGTGTGTGTGTGTGTGTGTGTGTGTGTGTGTGTGTGTGTGTGTGTGTGTGTGCGTGTGTGTGTGTGTACACATATCTTGTTTTATCGTGGTTTACTTGTTTCAGTCATTTGACTGTGGCTATAATGGGTTCACCGCCTTGAGTTTTAGTGAAACAAATCTATCACAGTACTTATTCTATATGTCTTTTCTGCCGAACAGGTAAGTTACAGGAACGTACACACACCAACACCCGTTGTTAAGCGGTGTTGGGGGACAAACACTAAGACACACACACACACACTTACACACACACACACACACACAACACACACATACATGCACATATATATGTATGTATGTGTGTGCGCGCGCGCGCGTACATTGCATATATGCTAAACAAATGATAAAGAAGTGTTCAATACATGTTGCAGTGTATATAGTTTCGCCTGAAGATCACAACAGCGTGAAATTCTAGTCGCGAGACAAACTCTCAGCTTTTGATTCAATAAAAAAAATGTGTGTGTATGTGTATATGCGTGTATGTGTGTGTGCGTGTGTGTTTGTGCGTGCGTGTGTGTGTATATATTCTGTTATTTTGTTACTTGTTTCGGTCATTAAACCGTGGCCATCCTGGAGCACCGTCTGAAAAGGTTTTAATCGAACAAATCGACCCCAGGACTTATTCCATTGATCTCCTTTGCTGAACCACTAAACACACCAGCATCAATTATCAAGTGATGGTGGTGTTTACACACTCGCCCGCGCGCGTACACACACACACACACACACACACACACACAAGAATATACTTTTCGTAATGAGATAAAAAAAAACAAGGCTGTGTATAATATAGAACATTTATAGATAGAAGGTCTTACAGTTATATATATATATATATATATATATATATATATATATATATATACGACAGGTTTCTTTCAGTTTCCGGCTACCAAATCCATTCATAAGTCTTTAGTCGGCCCGTGGCTTTAGTAGAAGACACTTGCAGTGGGACTGAACCCGGAACCATGTGTCAGCGGAATTAATCCAAATGTATTAGCCAGGTCAAACCAAATAACCTAAAGGTCTTTGTTCACTTTTTTTAAAAACTAGATGAATCTAAATGATGTTTCATAGTATATGAGCATATTCAAACAGCCTTGCACTCCCAGGAGACGAGGTTTCTGCTCTGATGTGACTAAAAGTCCATTGTGTACAGGAAACTTTGATATCCTTCTTATCAACACTCTATAAAATACTTTGCCTTGTACACGGAAACGGTCAGTTTGGTCAATTGATGATATCCTCTTCTCCCTAGTGAACTCTAGGCCGCCTGCTTAAAACCAATCCTGTAATGAGGTTCTTCTTTTTAAACAGCAAGGGTATTTTAGACAATCTAGTGTTGCATGTAGGAAATTCTAGGATTGTGGCCGATGGAACACTGATTCATCACTAAACAAGCCTATGAGCGAAAGAGTTCCACTCATGCCCATCACGTCTTTTCTTTTCATGTACGACAGCAGTATATAATGTATGTCTTTTCATTTTTTCTTTTTTTTTACAAGATCTTGTGATTAGATTGGCGGTAAGTGTTCCTGCTATTTCTGGAAGGTCCAGTGACCATATGGGGAATCCGTGATTGGCGTAGTTATCTAATAGTAAATTAGGCAGTGATTTTTCTTGTTGTTGTTATTGTTATCGTCGTCGTGGTTTTTTTTTTGTGGCTATTATTGTTGTTGATGTTGTTGTGGTTACTCCTTTCATTTTCTGTTTTAAAGAGACACCGTTACAGACCTTCGCTGTTCGTGCTTTATCTCTTACTGCGGGAGACGGCATCTTTTCACAATAACGAAGCAATATTTCGCCCTTTTTACTATGGAACTTTATCAGTTACACGGAACCTACTTCCCATCGCTGTTGTTGTTGATGATGCTGTTGTTGTTGTAAATATTTTCCGAGATTTTACAGTCTTTTTTCTTTATATTCGAGCGTATGCGTATGTGCGCGCATGTGCGTGTTTATGTGTATGTGTATTTATCCCTGTGTGTGATTTTTGTATATATATTTATTTCTCTGTGTGTGTGTGTGTTTATTCTTGTGTGCGTGCACGTTCCTTTTGTTAGTATCATGGTATCTTTTATTTATATAATTTGAATATTGTTTTCATTTTCTTTTTTTAGTATTTCTCTTTGTTTTATTTTGCTTTTGTTGGTTTTACCCAAATTCGTTCTGTTCTTCATTTAAATCTGTTTTAAAGAGAAAACAGTAAAAAAGAAATGAAACAAAATCAATTTCAAAGAACAAAGAAATAAAATATAAAACAAAGTGGTAAAACCTTATTGAATTGATGAGGAGTCAGTGAGGCATAAGTTGAGGTTTAGCTTATCTCTGTTACAACATTATATAAACTCTGATAAACCTTTACAACAACAACACACTGTCAAATAATGTCAAATTCACAAACCACTCACACTCGTACACACACATTTTTATGGATATGTATATATGTATGTATGTAAGTA
>NC_068991.1:31583375-31590781 GCF_001194135.2 Octopus bimaculoides
ATATATATATATATATATACACACACAAATACATATATATATACATATAAATACAAGTGTATGACCATATGTATATATATATAACACGCATACATATGGACATACATACATACATACATACATACATACATACATACATACATACATACACACACAGAAACACACATACATGCAGACATACAGAATGTGAATTATTGCAGTGATGCCCAACCATAGACATCTGCCTTACAGCAGTAAAGTCTGTATTTATACAGTTGTCTGAAACAGTGTCACTAGAAGTCCATAGTGTCTGTAATAAGCTACTTTCTACTGTTATTTTTGGCTATCAGTAATCTAGACAGCTAAGGCGGCTGTGTAAGGTTCATTGAACGGCGAGTGTTGGATAAACCTTCCATGCTTTTAACATCTAAACATCATGAGATATGAGGGTATGTGTGTTCACAAATACATACACACACACGCATGTGTGTATGTGTGTGCACGTGTGTGTGTGTGTGTGTGTGTGTGTGTGTGTGTGTGTGTGTATCTATATGTACATAGGCGCAATTGCGCCTGTGTGGTAATAAGTTTGTTTCCCAACCACATGGTTCCAGGTTTAGTTCCACTGCGTGACAATATATGTGTGTATGTACGTGTGTATGTGTGTGTGTATGTATGTGTGTGTGTGTGTGTGTGTGTGCGTGTGTGTGTGTGTGTTTGTCCCCCAGCACTGCTTGACAAACAGTGTGAGTGTGTTTACATCTCCGTGACTTAGCTGTACGGCAAACAAATAAGCATCAGTCTTTCGAAAAACAGTCTGGTGTCGACTAAAATTCGTTCGACTAAAATTCTTCAAGCATGACAGTATTCTTATGACTGGAAAACGAAAAAGATACATACATACATACATATATGTATAATATATATATATATATATATATATTAATAGTAATGGTAAGACGACAAAAGAATGAAAGAGACCTAAATATAATGTAAATAGAGGAATTTATTTGTAATACAATATGTGACAAATTATTCGGTTGCCATGATAAAACTCCGAGTTTCGGATGTTGTAGCGGAACAGTTATCGAGAAGAGATGCCGGTACAAGTTTCCGCCCCGACATCCGAAACTCGGAGTTTTATCATGGCAACCGAATAATTTGTCACATATTATATTACAAATATATATATACATATATATACAAAGAGAGAGGGAGAGAGCGAGAGAGGTAGACAAGCATCTATGCATATATAAATATATGCGTATGTGCATGAGTGTAAATATTTTTGTGATAGATAGATAGATAGATAGATAGATAGATAGATAGATAGATAGATAGAAATACGTATTCATACACATGCGCATACATAAACACATTTGTTGTAATTGTGACTTTTTCCTTGTGAGAAATGTTGGGGAAATTTCAGACTCGATGATTCACAGCAGACAAAACAACGATGTCTGCAAATATATTTAAAACTATTAACATGATCCGTTATTAAGACGTCGATGGTACTGACTTAGTTCCTGCCCTCAAAATTGCTGGCCTTGTGCCTAAATTAAAAGCTATTAAATCTATAAAGAATTGAATGTTTGGATGGGCCACTCTAGGTAAGACAATGGTTTATAGGCGTGGCTGTGTGGTAAGACGTTTGTTTCTTATTTTGTTGCATCATGGCTAAGTCTCTCTACCACAGCTCCAAGCCGACCAAAGCTTTTTGAGTGCATTTGGTTGTTGGAAACTCAAAGAAACCCCGTCGTCAATAGATGAAGAGAGACAGAGAGATGTATGTCATTGTGTGTCTCCCACCACCGCTTGTTGGTCTGTTTACGTCCTTGTTTACTAGGCGAGAAAGACCGATAGAATAAGCATCAGGCTTGAATTAAAAAGAAAAGTAGTGGGATGTCTGTTGACATGAGACTGTCTGTTAACATTAGAATTAAGCACTTATTTAGTAAATGGTAGATATGGTGTTCCTTTTGCTGTAAGTGCTGGATCAAATACTTGAATTTTCGTTTTACTATTGTTGTTGCGTTTGTTCCACCGTAAGTCAGCTTTAGACCCGTCTGGATTTTGATTTCGGCGTTTGCTGAATACAGTCCTACATTCTTTTTACAGTTTACGAGGGAGCAATTACAGCATAAGGCGATGAGCAAGCAGAATCGTTAGCACACCGGGGCAAAAAAAAGGCGGCATTTCATCCATCTTTGCGGTCTGAGTTCAAATTCCGCCGAGGTCGACTTTGCCTTTCATCCTTTCAAGGTCGATAAAATAAGTACCAGTTGAACACTGGGGTCGATGTAATCGACTTAGCCCTTCCCCCAAATTGCTGGCCTTGTACCAAAATATGAAACAATATTTTTATGTTGTGTTGGTTGTTGTTCTCGGTGGTCTTGTTGTTTAGCTCAGACCCAGCAGATACATGAGCAAAAGCATTTCACTCATGACCATCCTATCGGCTATTTTTTTCAACCATCATATATCAAAGACGACATTATCCAATACTTCCTTCCGTTTTTAAAATTATCGGATATAATTAGCTGCTTTTTCTCAGAGAAAAAAGAACAACGAAGGCGACCCATCGCTAGTGCGAGGTGTTATTTACCAAAGTTTTAATATCATCTGCTTCGAAATAGTCACCTTACGCAGCAATACACCGGTCCCAGCGTTCCTGCCACTTTTGGAATCTGGCCTGGAAGTTGCTTTCCGTAAGTGAGTCGAGGATCTTCTGCGATTCCTTCTAGATATCGACAATAGTGTTAAAATGGTAAGCTTTGAGCTGCATTTTCATCTTGGGGAAGAAATGAAGTCAGCAGGTGCTAAATCTTTCAAATAGGGTGGGTGCGGAAGCGATAACATGTTGTTTTTGGCGAGAACCTCACGAGTGAGAAGAATTCAGTGACAGGATGTATTGTCGTTGTGAAGAATCCAGTTTTTCGCACTCCACAAATCCGGTCGCTGTCGCCGAATGTCCTCCCTCAAACACTTCAAAATGTCGCAGTAGAACTCTCGATCAATGGTCTGGCTCTGGGAAATGAATTCTTGATGTATAATACCGCAGATGTCGAAAAAACGATGAGCAAGCTCTTGATTGAGCTGCGGCCTTGTCGTGCTTTCTTCGGTCGTGAAAATGAGGGCCTCTTCCATTGTGACAACTGCTGCTTCGTCTCAGACCCAAGTCTCGTCACTGGTGATGATCCCCAACATGAAGAATGGGTCATAAGCGGCAAGTTGACGGAGATCTTGATAGATTTCGATGCGATGTTCTTTCTGCTCAGATAGAGACATGCCACATGTTCAATTCAGACGTTAGGATTGCCTGCACAGATACACACGACAGACCAACATGTCTTTGGTTTTATTCCAATGAACTTCATGCACAAGCTGATGAATTTTACCCACATTCCTGGTGGTGACGCTTGACGCAGGTCTTCCAAATTGTTTATCGCCTTCCAGGGACGTTTTCCCACTTTTGAAGCTGCTGTGCCACTCAAAACATTGCGTATGACCCATTGTCACGTCGCGGTAAGCTTGCCGAAGCATGCTCAATGTTTCTGTAGTAGACTTCTCAAGTTTAACGCAAAATTTTATATTGGTTCTTCGATCCAACTTCCTGTCCATGACAAAATCGCAGACTACAGTTTACACGTGATCACAAAAACATAAAATTTACAACTTGTAAAGTAAGCACAGCGATGTCACTCGGGCGCACTACAGAACTATTCCGGGAAGCTTTTGATACCACCTCGCATTTATGCTAGCAGAATGTAAAGTTTTACCAAAATACCATAAGACTTCTCAAGACAAATTATATTTTGAAGAGTAATTAAATAATTGATGTCAGGTGACAACAAAGGAACAACTACCTGGTCGATTGATATACTAGAAATAGTCGCCAAATCTCCCTCAAATAACACCGTCATCTTAGAGAAAAAAAGATGGACACATTGGACAGTATAGTTGTGAAGATAAAAACAAAATGATGGGCTGGTCACGACTGAGACGTTTTTCCTCATTGTTCTGTTGAATAAAGGCAGTGACCTGACAAAATGGTTAGAATTCAGGTTTTAGTTGTGGCCCCTTACGTTCTGGTTTCAAATCATGTTAAGGTGCATGTAAAACCTGCGATGATTGTTATGTATGACCATATTTCCTGTTTCGTTTTGTCCCATTACGAAATTTTTGCTCCTAGAGGATTTTTGGAGCTTTGTCTTTGCTTGCTGCCAATTTAACGACTTTAAACAATTAGTCAGTGAAACTCATTTGTCGCCATAAAATTCGATGTGAAGGTACTTATTGTGCCGTCACCATTCATGACTCACGCTTCTTAGAATCACAACAGACAACAAACCTTTCGTTGTGGTGCTTGGAGTGCCACATACATTGGTGCCAATGAAATACTTCCACTTACATAGTTCCCCGGCTCACAAGCGCGCGAAATACAAGCGGAAGTAAATTGCCGTTGGTCTATTTGTCTGTGACCTTCATTGAGGTACCTTCCGTGTCTAAGGGATGTCATAATATGGTGAGTGTCGTCGTTGGAGCTAATGAGAGTAGTGGGAGACTCTACTGTTGTAATGTTAGCACGAAAGGTGGTCATAAGTGACAGTGAGTCGACATCCACCATAAATACATGTGTGTGTGTGTGTGTATGTGCGTGCGCGCGTATGCATGTGTGCGCGCGTGTGTAAACAGATCTACAGATCTACGTGCTTTCATTATTTCCATTTAACAAATTAACAAATGACGAACAAGCTTAAATATATACTTATATTCATATATCCACAAACACAGAACGATAGCATACACACACACAGATGCGAGTGTGTGTGTATGCTATATATATGTATGTATACATCGATATCCGTATATGACTGGGCGACAAAGACTTAATTTCACGGTAGACAGAACTTTCTAACGGAAGGAAGAAAAAAATGAAAAACGGGAAAATAATATAAAATGTTAATTGAATTCTAAATGTTTCGAAAGAACAGACTTATTACTGCTGCTTTAATTCCTGAAAGTCTCCAGGGAAATTCAGAGGATTCTAAGTCAGCAAAAGTTGCTAACCTTGAACTGTTGAAAAATCCGTTAAGTCTCGCTACATTCTTATTCTAATTGTAATGTTGGTTTTCTTTAACCCTAGGTCGACATGATCAAGCAGGCCCCATTATAATAGAATTACATTACGAAATATATCCTTCTGATTTTTTAGACAATATATTGTGATTTACGGAAGATTTGGCAACTATTTCTATCAGGCCAACTAACCACTTAAATACTACCTAGTTATCTCCTTAACACAAGTTTAACTACTTTAATTAGTAAAGTGTATGTTAGCTTGATTTATGTAGTAAACCAAGGAGTTTTTATCAACACCATTAGTGATGAATACAACTATTTTACTAAATGACAATTAATTACTCAAATGGTCTGAGTTCAAATCTTGTCAGAGTAAACTCAGATTTATCTGAAGCTCTGGAATTTCTTCTCACAATAGAATGTTTTTTGTTGACGCTGGTGACACGTAGTCTTCCTGTATTGTAGCGTTTATGCTCTGAGTTTATATCCCACCGAGATCGACTCAGCCATTAATCTATTTGGTTTCAATCAAATAATGTAATAATCAAGTATGGAATCGGAATAATCTACTACGCCCACCCAGCCGACCAACATTTGTCTTCGACCCAATCTGGGACATATTTATAAAGGTTTTAAGTTTAATTTTTCATTTGGTTAGGGTCGGCCAAAACATATTTATTGATATAAGCGACTATCAAAACATTGATATATGCGACTATTTGGTCACTGCGTGCGCCACCTTCACCTGCATGAATCAAAATTAGTCTTATAGAACCCAGTTCATGATGATGTAAGAATAGGAAAACGTCGTCACTTACATCGACAACTTGATAGCAGACACTGGTCTGGACTGTTTCCAGGACCTCGAAGCAGTGATGTTGGACTGAGAAATGTGATGGAGGTGGACTTTGTTATTGCGGTTCGGATCGGAACCCTGCCATAAAAACAAAAATATATATACAGTTCTAAAATATATATAATTGATGAAGATTCGATCACTGGTATTGTTTAATGAACAAAAATCAATTATTGAGTGAACGCTGTATCTGCACCTTATCTTCTTAAATAAGGACCCTCACGATAGATGTTGCGATCGAAAATATACCATATCAGAAATTACAACAGAATGGTCTTGAATAAACATTAGATGGAATGAACAATTGTAATCTTCTTGGAACGGCAAATTAACACATATGCTGACAATTACATTATCATTAGCTGTCTGTGGCATGCTTATTCATGTATGCTAATGGAATCCACTGTCAAGTTTTCTGATTTCGTTTCTTTTTGAGGAAGAAAAGCATTCAAAATCCAATCATTTCAATGTATGGAAAGTCATGTGACAACTCTCACTTTCTCTGTGCCATAAGATACAGAACTATATTCTTCTCGAGCGCCAAAACTCGTACCGATTCCCAATTGAATCGCCCACAGGAATCAGATATAGTCGACTAAATTCACCCTTGTTAGGAAAGGCTGGATGTATCTGGACCGTTAGATATGGGTCACAACTAGTCTCTCAGCTGCTACCTTTCTGACAAAGTTCTGCTGAACTAGAAAATGACCTGGGCCGTCACAACAACAACAGCAGCTAGATGAAAGCCAATATCACCCACAGCTTTTTTTTTCTTCTTTTTTTCTTAGAAAGTAACTAAATCCTATATGACATTTATTTTTGCCAACTCTATCGCGTTTGCTATTCCAGCGTTCTGGAAAAACCATTTTAATGATAAATTTACATTAACGGAAAAACGTTAAATTTTTTTTAAAGTGTTTGTGTGTTACGGGGTAATTTTATGAAACCAGCTTGCGTAAAATCTTTAAAATCCTTACCAGGTGATTGAGTGGATAATCCAATAATTCCGTTAAAAGCTTGTAGAAGTGGCACAGTAAGTGACAGATCTAATAAGACCTGCGGGACTGAGTAAATGAAATAAATATTTCCATATTAACGGCAGCTTCTAGTTTCCACATTGCACACATAGTTTCATGTTCCGTCAAAAATTACACAACTACACACACATTTCTCTCTTTCTCTCTCTCTCTCTCTCTCTCTCTCTCTCTAGTTCTCTCTCTCCCTCGCTCTCCCTCTCTCACTCTACATCTCTCTCTCTCTCTCTCTCTCTCGCACACACACACGTACACGCACACTCTTATATACATATAAGTGCACACGAACAGACACAAACATACTCAAAGGCACAAGCACAAATATATATGTATCTAGATGTTTGTATGTGTGTGTGTGTGTATATATACATATATATATATGCATGTATACGTGTATAGAAACACAGACATATATATAATTATATATATATATATATAAAATATATAGTTTT
>NC_068991.1:31590815-31593066 GCF_001194135.2 Octopus bimaculoides
TATATATATATATGTATATATATATATGTAACACACACACGACCAGTTCTTGCGATTTGAATCAGAAGTTTGTCCCAACACAAACCTCTGAAAATCTCCAGGTGGAATTTTATCTGAGCTGACTCTCATAAGGAACAACTCCCGTTGCAATGGGTACAAGTCTAATGCGGTTAAGAGCTCTAGTGTGCAGAACTGGCATTTACTTGGCAGTCTGAGTCTGCAAAACACACTCGTTATTCACACAGGGCTACCACTGCTTAAAATGACGAGATTCAGGCCACATATCCATTAGGTCACTCCACATATCCATTAGGTCACTCCAATGACACAACATGGTGCAATGAAGAACCTACTAATCATCAACATAACATACAAAACAAGAAAGGAGCTTCTACGAAGTGGGTCGACTTACTAGAATAAGGGACTACATCTGCCTCAAATCACAAAATAAACTGAAAGTCTTAGGTATAAAAAAAATTTCTAAGGGTGTGAAGGAAGGGAGGTTTGCCGGAAAAGAACCAGTACTGGGTTTAACAAATAACATTAGTGGGAGGCTTAGACCCTTAAAGCTAAGAAGGACATTCACTTTTAATTAAGAAATACAATTAAGCATTTTGACACAAATATGCACCACACACATATACATATATATGTATATATACGACAGACATTCCGACGATGGCTAAGCTGGCCGAAACTTCGAAGTTATTGTGAATAACAATCTTGTATAAGAATAATAAATTTGTACTCTACAAAAGTATAGAGTAACCCATCAAATTAATGTAAAATTGTTTTTATTACAACTGCACAAAAAACAACAAACATTGACGCGTGTGTGAGTGTATGTATTGTCATATGAATATATATGTATGAATACAGACACACACATATATACATGTTCATAAATATGTACGTATACACGCACACACACGCATACACACACACACACACATTCACTCACACACACACACACACACACACTCACTCACACACATACATACTTATTGGCAAAAGCCTATAAATATATAGTGGTTAAGAAATTCGCTTTGCAGCCACGTGGTTGCGTGTTCAGTCCCACTGTGCAGCACCTTCGGCATGTATCTTCTACTATAGCCTTGAGCCGACCAATGCCTTCTGAATGAATTTGGTAAACGGAAACTGTGTCAAGCCCATCGTATACGTGAGGAGTGGGATTTTTGTATGTATCATTGTGTGTGGATGTCTGTGTGTTTCTGTATGTGTATCTGTGAGTGTCTTTGTGCTTGACTCCAATGATTATTTGACAACCGATGTTGCTTTGTTTACGCCCCTGGTATGGCAAAACGTTTGCTTCACAAAATCCTTGAAAGCAGTACCAATGCAGAGTCGCAATCTACTGACAGTGCCAAGGCAGTACCAATGCAGAGTCGCAGTCTATCGACAGAAACAAATAAAAGATCGCATCCTGTCTACTACGCCCTTCGCCTCTTCAATTTCTTTTCCTTCCCTCCCGGCCCCTCACACCTTCTCTTCACCTTGGACATCAAAATCCCTATACACAGTGATTCCCCACAACAACGGTCTCTTAGCCCGCCAATACTTCCTCGACCGTCACCCGGACACCACACCCAGCACCTCCATACTTCTTTGCCTGGCGGAGCTCGTCCTCGCAGAGCTCGTCCTCACCCTCAACTGCTTCACGTTCGCCGGGGAAACCTACCTACACAAGTCTGAGGTCGCGATGGGAACGAGAATGGGCCCCAATTTCGCCAACCTATTTGTTGGTCACATTGAGACCCAAGCATTCTCCCTGTTCTCCGGGCCGACCCCAGAGTTATACGGTCGCTACATAAATGACTATGTAGGTGCCACCTTCCTATCCCGTGAACAACTCTGCCACTTCATCTTTTTCTTCTCTAACTTCCACCCTTCTCTCCAATTTACTTCTACTATCTCTAACACCTCGGTTAATTTCCTTGATATCTCTCTTCCCGCTGACCACCCCTCTCACTCTCTCATCACCTCCGCCTTCTTCAAACCTAGAGATTCCCACTTCTACCTCAACTTCTCCTCCTCCCATCCCTTCCACACAAAACGGGCCATCCCCTACTCCCAGTTCCTCCGCCTCCGACTCTTGTGCAGCCGGGACCAGGATTTTGAGACCCAGTCCCAGTACCTTGCCCGCCTATTCATGCATCGAGGACACCCCTCTACCCTTTCTCCAAAACGCCCTTGCCCGCGCTCGTCGAATCGATCGCACCACACCAAACCC
>NC_068991.1:31593360-31596751 GCF_001194135.2 Octopus bimaculoides
GGTTCCAACCAGCACACTATTTGGATCACAAATTCCTTCTCTTGTACCTCTTCTAGCCTCATATACTGTATTAGATGCAACCTCTGTGGTAAACTATATGTAGGTCAGACAGGCCGCCGGCTGGCCAACCGTTGCACCGAACATCTAAAGGATGTTCGGCCACGTTCAAACACCCCCGTCGCCCGTCACTTCCGCTTGGCCAACCACTCCCTCTCTAGCATCTCCGTCTTTGGCCTCGCTCTGCACCACGGATCCACACACTCGCGACTCTGCCTGGAACAGCGTTATATTTTTAATCTATGAACAACTATCCCCTTCGGACTAAACACAACCCTCTCCTCCTATTGATTGTCCCTACAACCTCCTGCAACAAAGCAACCTTATTTATTCCTCAACCTTATTTCATTTTTCATTTTTGTTTTTAATTGCACCATTTTATATTGTATTAATTTCTTCTTTATCCCCTTTCAACCTTATTTTTTTAATAATTTATTATATTTTTTATTTGTATATATACGCACAAATACACACACACACACACACACGTACATATGCACACACACGAAAAAAACACGTACCCGTGCACTCACATGAACACACATATACCTCCCCCACACACACCACACACATACAACAACACATACATGCACAAATATACACACACACACACACGCACACACGCACACACACGCATACATAAACGCACACACCCACAGACACCCACGCACACACACGTGCACAAGCGCACACACATACACACGCACAGGAAGGAATGCACACATACCTAACCCACACAACCCCACGCACACATAAACATACACACGTACACACAACCACATATACATGCATACATAAACACACGCGCATACATGCAACAAAATGCAAACATAACCCGACACACATCTCCACCTCCACACACACATATACACATGCATGCACATACACACATGTACACACGACCATACATACACACGCACACATATACACACGCACATACACACACGCGCACACACACATATACATGCACATACACATACATACACACACTCGCACATGTACGTATATGTACCTCCCACACACACAACACACACTCATACACACACGCACACAATTACACACACATGGACATAAACACACGCGCACATACACTCACGCACGTAAGCACACACACGCACACACACAGGAACGCGCTTATACCACCACACAAACCCCCCACACAACCACACACACAACCCCACTCACACGCATACGCAAACTTACATACACACATACACACATACATATGCATACACACACAATATATATACATACAAACATACACACACATACATATACATACACACATACACACACATACATATACATACACACACAATATATATACATACACGCATACACACATAGCACGCGCATACACATATACACGCACATACATGCATACACAAACATGAACGCGTACACACACGCACGCTCGCACGCGTGCACACACGCGCGCACACTCACACGAATGCACACATGCCTAGCAGTCACAACCCCATGTATACACGCATACACACCCGCATGCACACAAACGCACACATATACACACACACGCATACACACACACACAACTACATGCACATGCACATACACACACACGCCAAAAAACGCCCCATATACCGCCCCATACAACCATTCGTTCACGCACACACGGACACACACACATCTATCAACGCACATGCACTCACACGCACACACATATATACATACGCACACGCAAATGAACTCACACACACACGCACACGCAAATTAACCCACACATACCACACACACTCATACATACACGCAATTATACGTACATGGACACACACACGCACAACACACACACAGATTAACGTACATTTACTCCCCAGACACAACCCTACACACAACCTCACGTATACACACATACACACACACGCACAAACAGACACACACTGTACACGAAACACACACACATGCAACATATACATACACGCACACACACACATACTTCAAACTACCGATTAGACACCTTTCTACTAACCATTCTTCTACGCACATGTGAAGGGAGACATACAACAGACAGCCACTCTTACCAAAATTCTTACTATAAATTCTTCCTACGACACTAAGCGACACAAAGTCCCACCACACACATACATAAACAGCCACGACACACACACACATACGCACATACACGTGCTATCATTACACACACGCAAACAAACAGACTTGCGCGCACGCATGTACCCCACACACACACACACACACATACCTCCTTCTCTTGCACTCTCTTGTCTGAGAAAGAACTTTTCTTCACCCATTCCCTTCCGGCCATTTCAATATGTGACCGCGTGTGTATCGTTGGCGATTTCCTTTCTCCGTCTTCCCTTCTTTGGACTTTTTCTATATTTCTGATGAAGAGCTCCGCTCGAAACCTGAATTCCTCTTTTTATTCTTTCTTTTCCTGAGCGTCCAATAACACAGTACTTGTACCACAACCACGCGTTGTTGTTTTTTTTTTCTCCCTTGTTCTTGTTTGGATTGGCTATATATATATATATATATATATATATATATATATGTGTGTGTGTGTAAATGTGTATGTCTGTGTGTATGCATATATGTGTATGTATGTATGTACACCTATAAATGTAGGTAGATATACACATGCATATATACATATATGCATATAAAGAACACCCAGAACTCCATGTCAAGAAAGAGACCACGTGTCAGCTGAACATGTCACCAAAGATATGTAAAACCATGTCAGCATGAAATTTATGGCAGATTTTTTTTTAAATACATAAAATATGAAAATCCTGACAAATACAATATACTCACAATTATATATACGTTAATACACACACATATACATATATATACATAAGCGAGTTTGCATGCACGCGAGCTCACTCACATATTATACATTAATATATGCTCATACAAACATATATGTGTGTGTGTGTGTTTATGTGTGTGTCCACATATGTGTGTATGTGTGTGCATATATACACACATATGTATGTATTGAGAGATGAGAAAGAGAGGATTACTCATATAAAATTACATATAACTAAATATATATCTGTGTATATATATATATATATATATATATAATTTGTTGAGATACGCTAACAAACACATGCACACACACACGCAAAAGTTCCACATGGTTAACCAATTTTGTCGTCAGCTTTCAATAAGCAATTTACTCACGTTGACTGTAATGCCAAATTAATATCATGTCTATATATATGTATGTGTATAGAAGTGTATACATACATACATGTATACATCACACACATACAAACACACACACACACACATATGTATATATATATATATATATATATATATACACGCACACACAAATGCATACATATAT
>NC_068991.1:31598008-31599059 GCF_001194135.2 Octopus bimaculoides
GATACATCAATTAGAAAGCAT
Organism: Octopus bimaculoides; assembly: GCF_001194135.2. NCBI lineage: Eukaryota > Metazoa > Mollusca > Cephalopoda > Octopoda > Octopodidae > Octopus > Octopus bimaculoides. Next base: position 31,598,030 of record NC_068991.1, read on the forward strand.
TTTTTTTTTCATGATCTTTGACAACTATATCTGGTCTATTTGCCTTAATTTCTCTATCTGTGTGTATTGGCATATCCCAGAGTATGGTTGCTTTCTCGTTTTCTGTGACCTTTTCTGGCGTGTGTTTATACCATCTTTTTTCTGTTGTTATTCCATAGTGTTGGCATAGCTTCCAGTGTATATAGGTCCAAGTTCTGTCGTGTCTGTGAATATATTCCTTCTTAGCCAGGACTGGGCAGCCAGAGATAATATGATTTATTGTTTCTTGTCCATCTCCACATATTCTACAGTTACTTGTTATGTTTCTTTTCCTTATATGTTTTTGGTAATTTCTGGTATTAATATTACTGTTATTATTATTATTATTATTATTCTTTTATTCTTATATTTTTTCAGTCATTTGACAGCGACCATGCTGGAGCATCGCCTTTAGTTGAACAAATGAACCCCAGGACTTATTCTTTGTAAGCCTAGTACTTATCTCATCGGTCTCTTTTGCCAAACCGCTAAGTTACAGGAACCTAAACACACCAACATTGGTTGTGAAGCGATGGTGGTGGGAACAAACACAGACACACAAATATATACATACATACATACATACATACATGTATATATACGTCTAGATAGAATAGAGACAGCTGATGAAGGGATATTCCAAGTGGCTTTCCGTTTTCCTATGTGTTCGTTCCGTTGTCTGTAGTTTATTGTTCTAACGTCCTGTACCCTGATATGCATGTATATACACATGTAGATGTAAGTATGTACATATATGTGTGTATACCTGTATATATATTCTTTGTATTATTACATTATTGAACGCACACGTCCTTTTTTGCAAGTAAGTCTACTATTATTCTGATGTGACTCTATCTTTCTATCTATCTATCTATCTATCTATCTATCTGTCTATCTATCTATCTATCTATCTTTCTATCTATTTATCTATCTGTCTTCCTCTATCGTTCTATCTATCCCTCTGTCCTGGCCTCTATTTCACTGCTATACCCTTCTGTCCCTTCCTCCTTGT
>NC_068991.1:31599765-31606382 GCF_001194135.2 Octopus bimaculoides
TACTCTCCCAGTAATATCTCCTCCCCATCACCCTCATAATAATAATAATAATAATAGTAAGAAGAAGAAGAAGAAGAAGAAGAAGAAGAAGAAGAAGAAGAAGAAGAAGAAGAAGAAGAAGAAGAAGAAGAAGAAGAAGAAGGACAATTATTACTATTATTATTATTATATATTTATTTATTTATTTATTTACTGCTTCAATTCAGTGTCCCATGTTTTACTGCCCTTTAGGGTATTCATTCAGACGCAGACGCCAGTGTAAAAGACCGTTAATAGCGCATTAATTAACAATAGCGTGTAAATTGCCTGTACAATATGGCCGATGCTCATTTCCTTCAGCGGTTTATTTCATTGTTATATTTCTCTTGACATCATGACCGTCATTATTATTGTCATTATCCTTTCTGTATTATTACCATCATTATCATCATCAACATCATTATCACTACCGTCATTATTTTTAGCATTACTGTTGTTGTTGTTGTTGTTGTTGTTGTTGTTGTTGATGATGATGATGATGATGATGATGATGATGATGATGGTGATGATGGTGTTGTTGTTATAGTTGTTACTAGCCATGGATGTACGCGTTTACACAACTCAGCTCAGCAAATGATTCCTTGCAGTATTACTTGAATCGTATCAGTGAATACGACAACCGTACAAAAAATAGAATTAAATAGAGACAGAAGTACACACGGTTACAATTTGTGATGCACAAAAGAATAACGTTACGGAAACAAAATTCAAACGATAACGATATAAACATCACATATAATAACAGTAACTCATCTTTTGGAAGTGTTACAAAACATAAAGTTGCATTAGGTGTGTTTCGTGGTAAATATAAAAGGAATATAAAAGAGATATATCACAAAATAATTGCCTTCTTGCTCGAAAAATTTACCAAGGGAAGATAATGGAGAAAAGTAGCATAACTCTGCTTTTGAAAACACGGACACGAAAATTTATATGTCCCCTTGAAGGAGAATAGAACGACGCCCTTGGTGATGTTTAATAGAGGCAGGGCATCGAGAAAGATGGTTCTAGAAGGCTTTACAGCCCGTGTAAGTTACACGCCTACTCATGAGATGATGGGACCCACTCATTGGTGCTGATCCCTGGACACCTCCGGGTATTCTCGGACATTTATTCTATAACCTGGACGATTAGCAGAGCAGAAAATCTAACTAATGCATATGTGACAGTTCCAACCATATCAGTACTTATTTCCCAAATAAGAAATACGGAAAAAGTCCAGGGCAGGGTCTCCTCCCTCCGTCCCTCCAGCTTCTTTACGAAGCTCTGTATCACCCCTCCCTTATGAAAGAAGATCACAAAATCATCCGTCATCGCTCTGGAAGAGGGCCACCGTTTCCTCCGTCGGTGACAATCCCCACCGACGAGATTTCAGGACATGCCGGCATTACACTACCAACCGCCGGCAATGTCCCATTCTTTGCTTTTTTTTTTCCACCTTTGTGCTACGGGCGGGTGTGGTACCTCCACTTTATCCGGAAGATCTTCCCTCCCTCCCGCAGCTTTAGGGTCCTTCGGTGGGAAACCATTGTTGCCCACCTTTCTTTTCTTCCTTTTTTCGAGGTCTCCACCTCCTCGACTGCCTCTATCTCTCCCTCCAAAGGAGGAGCGGGGGCGCTACTTTTATTAACTACTCCAGGACCCTACTATGGTCCTGGGGGGTTTTCTTCTTAATATGGCCCGGTTCCAAGTACATGTGACACTGGGGGGGGGCGTCCCTCAAGAATCACCGGATACCTAGAATCGGCCATTTTAAGAAAATCTGGAAGCACCAGATACTTGGCTGATTGGATCCACAGGGTCAAAACTGCTTTTGACCCCTCCCAATCAGCCGCAGGAACCAATTTTGACATTGAGGAGCTTGGCTCCGCTGCCACCCAGATCACGGTGGATAGTGTCTTCTATCCACTCGGGTTCTATCCCGGGTGGCAAACCGCAGACCCAAGCACTTGTCAACTTCTTCCGACAATACGTGGGAAGAAACAATATTTCTTCGCCCTCTAAGGGCTGACTTGCAAAATTGCGAGCCTCTTCATGGGTGTCAAAAAGCAACTACCCCGTCGCATATTTGACACCCCTGGAAATAAATTTTATAGTTGGCATATATTCCGCCAACTCTCTCTCTCTCTGTCGATCTTTTTAAAGAGGGCGATGGTGTCCAGCGACTTGACGTACGCTCGCAGCACCACCGTCCTCTCCTCAAGACATTTTATCCACTGTTTGGGTGGGGCAATTTCCCACTCCAACACCTTATCATCTTTCTTTGCCATGTTTGAGAGCAGAAAAGTTAAAACCAAAGTTCAAAAAAAGTTCGAAGACAAAATAAACAAAAAAGTCAGAAGAAAGAAGGAAGACATTTCAAAACACAGTTGAATAAAGCACAATTCCGGCCGACAGTATTCCTGGCCTAGGGTAATCCACCAGCAGGAACAGAGCTCCACAAATTGGTACAAATTTCACAAACTTTTGGTAAGATTTACAAATTTTGGTAAAATTCCACAACTTTTTTTGGAGGTGAAACACGCCCCAAAAACAACAATTTTCAGAGCTCAGTGAGTCACTTAGCGCGACTGCAGGCAGGCAAATGTCCAGGACTCTGCGAGGATTTCTTATTTGCAAAAAGAAAAACAATATCAAATAACAAACCCCGCTAAATCCGTCCAAAAAACAGATGCCCACCTTACAGTCGCGCCCTCAACGTAATTCACTTCAAGACCGCTGTGAAAGCACGTCTTGACAGCATTCAGTGCAAAAACAACACTGACTCACGCACGCGCAGTAAGCAAGCTACTTACACACTGCCACTTCTACGCCTATATGGAAAAGTATATATATATATACATATGTATGTATGTATGTATGTATGCCTCTCCCCTTCACTACTATATCTCTCTTTCTTCCTCCCTGTCTCTCGTTGCTCGCCTATATTGTACTTCCTCCCCTTTTTTCTCCCTCTACCATTCTTCCTCCTTATCCATCGCTGGTCACATGTGTCCGGCTACTACTTCCTTTCCTATCTTGGCCACTGTCAAGCTCGCACGAACTTTCTTCTGTCTTCCTTCCAGTTCGCCATATCACAGCGTTCAGTATATATTTTTTTCACGTCTGGCCTTATAGTCAGTCCTTCTTGTTTATTTTCACTGTTCCTTTTTCCTGTCTTGTTTTCTGTTCGCCACTACATTCCTCCGCGTTAAAAATTTAATTTGTTTCCGCGGGAAGAGCATCCTGCCCTAACTATTCGAAACGCTTAGTTTTAGAATGGTGGCAGCTGATGAAGGAAATGTCCTCTTTGTGGCCTGTGTGTTTTCTGTGCTCTGTTTATGGTCTGTTTCTCATTTTGTCCACGCTTTTTTTTTTGTAACGTCCTGTACCCAGATATGCATCTATATATACATGTAGATGTAGGTATGTACATATATGTACGTATATATGCATATACTCATATATTATTTGTATTATATATATATATATATATATATATATGTGTATATATATATATATATATATATAATAGTGTACAAACAATTTACGTATTTATACACGTATTATACATGCTAGAAATGACAGTTAAAGCTCACACCACAAGAGCAATTTCAAAGGCAATGAAAATAAAAAATAATATTTTTATATTCTGTTCTGTCTGGGTAGAGCCATTTTCTTATCGTGCCTTAAAATTTAACACACTCACCGTTAAAACGGACAGAGTCAAGACTATCGAAAAGGTTGCAAGCTCAACGAAAATTTTAGGAAAATAAAAATAATAAGTGAGCGTGTTAAATTTTAAGGCACGATAAGAAAATGACTCTACCCAGATACAACAGAATATGCTTCAACACACGAAATCACATAAAAAATCTTGCAAACCAAATCCAAAAACGAGATATTTTTATAGCTACCCTCAAACTCGAGTTTTTGTATCAATGTGCAAAATAGATTAATTTGCCATCCGTACTTCTTCAGTGGGGGCGCTAAAATGAATGCATATTTATGCAGCAAATAGCACCGAAAATATACGTGCTACATACTTATACATTATAATTTTCAAATCCACAGCGCAATCGCAGTTACATTCGGCAGCGAATAATAATAAAAAATTAAAACTGCGTACCAGAAAGGCTTCGAAACTACGATAATTTTACTGTGAAAATAATAAGGGTAGAAAACTTAGAAAAATGTTCATACCGGTGGCCGGCATGCGTAATAAAGTCAATAGACAACATATTTTCATATGTAATAGTCTATAAACAATTTACGTATTTATACATGAAAGAGGTGACCTTAAAAGATGGAGTTGAAAATTATAATATATAAGTATATAGCACGTGTATTTTCGGTGCTATTTGCTGCATAAATATGCATTCATTTTAGCGCCCTCACTGAAGAATTACGGATGGCAAATTAATTTATTTTGCACATTGATACAGAAACTCGAATCTGAGGGTAACTCCAAAAATATTTTTTTAGTTTTTATTTTCATTGCCTTTGAAATTGCACTTATTCGTGGTTTGGGCTTTAACTGTCCTTTCTAACATGTAAAGTGTCCTGTTAAAGGTTACTTCTTTCGTGTATAAATACGTAAGTTGTTTGTACACTATTATATATGAAAATCTGTTGTCTATTGACTTTATTACACATGCTAGCCACCGGTATGAAAACTTTTCTAAATTTTCTACCCTTATTATTTTCACAGTATATATATATATATATATATATATATATATATACATACACACACTTATTGGTCCTCTTATTTGTCTATGATTCTATCAATCTTAAGTATTTGTCTATATATCATCAATCGATATATCTATCTACAGTCTTTCTGTCTATTCACCTCTATTTTTTCTATTCAACTATCCTGTGTCTTCAACTTTATCTGTCGAAATGTTAGTATGCTATGTCTATCTATCTGTCTATATATTCATATTTTACTGTCTCTGTAAATCTGTGCATATATGCGTGTGTGCGCGCGCGTGTGTATGTATTTCTGAGTGTATGTGTGATTATGTTTGTAGGTGTGTGTTCATGTATTTATATCATTATGCGTGTTTATCCCCTACTCTCTTTACGCGTTTTCATTTTTCATCAATCTATGTGCCCACGTGTATATAGGTCTACACATACAGACATACACACACATATACAAATACGCACACATACGAATATGTGTGCATAAGTGTGTGAGCGAGCGTGTGTGTGTCTGTGTTTGTGTGTGTCTGTCAGTGAGTACTACAACATAGCACTTCAGGGAAAACAAATTAGACTGCTATTGTTGAAGGCCAGCTCTCTGTGTCATCTCGTCTCTTCTCGTCTTGTCTCATCTCGTGATAAGCCATTTAACAACAGAATGAAACAACCTAATGTATACGGTCCTTCACTTAAACTCATTGCATCACACAAACACCCACCGCCATCATACAATTCTTCTTTCTTCCTTTCTGTTTCCCTCTCTTTTGCATGCACGCACACGCGCACGCACACACACACACACACACACACGCACACACACGCACGCGCGCACACGCACACGCACACACACACACACACACACATCCTCCTTCTCTCTCGCAACCACCGATTCTTGATCTGTTCGAATCCCAGTGACTTCAACTTCCGCCTCCAACTACGATACATCCTCGGGGCCTCTTGTGACCACTTGATCGCCCCGCTGTCCCTTATGTACCAACGCCATATTCGTTCTCCTTTCCTATAAATCTTTTCTTTCAAGAACTAATATAATTTTCCCCAAACTGAGTCAAGTTATATTTTCTTACATTTTTGGCCTAATTTATATATTTTTACATTTTGGGGTTTCTTATATTATTACTATTATTATTATTATTATTATTATTATTATTATTATTATTATTATCATTATTATTGTTTTTATTATTATTATTATTATTATTTGACGAGATGGCTTTCTTTATATTGTCACGTAAGAAAGAGTCATTCGTAGTGAAGACATTATAAAAGAATGAACATGGTTTGCGATTAGAATTCAGAGTTGCTCTATATATCTGTGTGTGTGTGTGTGTCTCTCTCTCTCTCTCTCTCTCTCTCTCTCTCTCTGTGTTTCTCTCTCTCTCTCTCTCTCTCTCTTGTTCACTCACTTGCATATACATAAATATTTATATATACATACACTTATATGTTGTGTACATATGTATATAATATATAAATGTATGTATATATATAAATATATATTGATAGAAAAGGTAAGACGACAAGAGAAAGAAAGAGACCTCAATATTATGTAAATAGAGGAATTTATCCGTAAATAATATGTGACAATTATTTGGTAGCCATGATAAAACTCCGAGTTTCGGATGGCGGGGCGGAAACTCACGCCTTCAGTTATCTGGCCATCGAAAAAAATGCTATGAAAATGACCGTTAAACAAAGGGAAATTACGGTCAATCACAAAGTAATTACCCTTTGTTTAACGGTCATTTTCATAGCATTATTTCGATGGCCAGATAACTGAAGAGATGGCGACGTGTGTTTCCGCCCCGACATCCGAAACTCAGAGTCTTATCATGGCTACCGAATAATTGTCACATATTATCTACACACAC
>NC_068991.1:31606641-31609542 GCF_001194135.2 Octopus bimaculoides
CCTTTTTGAAGGCTGGGTAGGTAGTAGCAGATCTGAAGAAGTAGCGTTTATGGGTGCAGAGAAATGTTTGGTTCTGAAGTTTGATGGTTTAAGCAGCAGCAGCCGAGGAAGGAGACGGCGAAGAAGAAGAAGAAGAAGAAGAAGAAGAAGAAGAAGAAGAAGAAGAAGAAGAAGAAGAAGAAGAACAACAACAACAACAACAACAACAACAACAACAACAACAACAAGACGGGAATGATATGACCCAGTAGTAGAGTTGTCCCTGGTATCTTTAATGGTCAAGTGGACTAAAAGTGACCTATTGTGCTTGTAGCAATAGTGGTAGGAATTGTTCTAAATAAATTCATGAGTAGCGACTGTTCTTAATATATCTATCGTTTTTAATATTTGCGTGTATTATTCTAAGATCCTTATAGTAGTGTAACCTGTGGTGGAGGCATTCAAAAGAGGTTTATATTTTTGCGATAAAATATGATTTAGTAAAGGTTAGTACCGATTTCAGTCATTTCGACTTTTTCAACTAAGTGTAAAACAAAGGTGGGTATTAATTAAGAAAAAAAAACAATTAAATTGACAAAAATGTGCTGATTATAGGTTGCATTGTCCCCGAACTTATAGAGGGGAAAAATTCTAAAGTTTGATTGTCTATTAGTTGCGCAAATGCCAATGCGTTCAGTTAATGCTATTTTTCTGTATTCCCGTATTTTCATCTGGAATCTATGTACGGTCATCCTCTGGCGTAGACTGTTTTTTGTTTGACCAATGTATTGCTCTCGACACCCTGAGCAAGTTAACGCATATATTAGGTTTCCGAAGCACATGTGAAGTTGTTTTCCACCGTAAAACGTTTACCATTATAAAGAGCAAAAGACAACTCAAATCAATGAAAAGTCTTCTAACACAAGCCCAAGTACACTTGTCAACAACATCAAAACCGACTGCAAAAAAATGCTGAAGACCTAACTGTGGTATATGCGTCGACCTAATTGAGGGATAGGTGTTCTCCTTCAAACAGGGTCAACGTTTTACAGTGAAAAGAGAAAATGATAAGTAACCCCAGAAACTGACAGCTATTATTAAAGAAAACTATACTATAGTTGTGTTCAAATGTAAGAGGTCTATGAGATGAATTTTATTATGAAAACGTCGTCAAAGACTATTAGGTACATAAACAATTGTGTAGCTTTTAAGTGATCAAAAAAGTGAGGATTTTAACAAATGAAAATATTTTTGTCATTTTGTCATTTTAACATATTTAGCGTTATAAAAATATGGTATCTGTTTTAATGGGTCGCTTAGCTTTGTAGTACAGAGCAGTTAACCGGTGTTTGAGGAGCAAGGGGTACAATTCTCTGTAGCAACCTGCTAATCACATTTCCGTTTTCTAAGGGTATTAGTCGATCTTTTAAGCTATTTCCACTGCTATTCTGCGTTCGAGATTTCCTTTATTTTTGGTAAAGTACCAACTGACTCGGCCCGTCAAAGTAATTCGTAACATAAAATTTTAGTTGTTCGCCAGATCTTCTAGGCTTCATCACTAATTCAGTTCACAGCCAATTTGAATGCTATATCTTTATCATTCACTCAGGAATATCAACTAACAACGACTGGAGAAAATGATTAGAGACAAGGCAATTACTCTATGCAGTATGATTGAGATGATCAGTCTACCCGTAATCATCACGTCATTTATGAGCATACTGTAACTCGGATTAAATTATCCAACATATATTACAGATGCGATTTGGGGGAAGATTTGGCTGCTATTTCTAGCGGATTGAGCTACAATGTAGAAGCTCTCTTGTTGGTTCGAATGAGAATGATTTTAAATAACTTAGTTTGTTTTAACTATCAGAGCCAAGGCCGTGCTGGAGTGTTGCCTTCAAGCGTGAAGACATTTTTTTGTCATCACCATAATTATCATCGTTTTCGTCGTCGTTGTCCCCATCGACATCATCACAACCACCATCACAACCACCATCATCAACATCGTGACCCATGTCGTCATTGTCTTCATTCGTTAGTAGTGTCAGTAGTGTAATGACACCGACTACATTTTAATAAATAATAAATAAATAACTGAATGAATAAATGAAGGAATGAAAGAAGGAAGGTGGGAAGGAAAGAATAAATAGGTTAATAGAAAGAGAGAGAGAAATGGGGAAGAAACGTAACGAAGTGAGAGAGAGGAAGGCGAGGAGTGAGTGAAAAGAATTCATGAAGATGTTAACAAGAAGAATGTATACATATGTGTGTGTGTATGTGTGTGCGGGGGTGGTGGGAGAAGAAGAAGAAGAAGAAGAAGAAGAAGAAGAAGAAGAAGAAGAAGAAGAAGAAGAAGAAGAATCAACGAAGTCAGTGTCAAAATGCAAACTCCAATAGTCACGTGACAGAACCATTGATATTTGATTGAATTGTCTTTCAAGAATTCCTGTGTTTCCTGTAGCCACGAGGTTCCTAGTAAATTTAGTCTTATTAAAATTCTTTATCACGTCGAATAATGCCGCATCAAACCTCTCTCACATACTCCAGTTCTCTTCTCCTTCATGTATGTATTCTACCAAGATGTCTTATTTGAAATATGTATATCACCATTAGCACAACAACATTTGTGAAATAGTCCCTCTGTTTATTGTATACCCGAATATTAAACTAAATGAAGGAATGAAAGAAGGAAGATAGGAAGGAAATATATGCAAGACAATGAGAGAGATTACTCACTTTGCTGGACAGAGCAGCTAAATTCGTTTCAAATTACAATTTACCGTCTTCATTAATAAAAAGGAAAATAATAGGAAGAAAAAACTGAATTATGCGATCTTAGATACACTAATGCAGAAAACAAGAGTGTGTATGTGTGTGTGTGTGTGTGTGTGTGTGTGTGTGTGTGTGTGTGTGTGT
>NC_068991.1:31609574-31611809 GCF_001194135.2 Octopus bimaculoides
TATATATATATATATATATATATATATATATATATATATAAACATTATAATTTCTAAATCTCTCAAGGAGAGATATTCAGTAACAGCTCTTTAAAGTAAAGATCATTTGCCAACATAATATGACTGTCCTGGATAGAACGATTGTTACAGTTGTTTAGCCCCAGGAAACATCGTTCCAGCTCGGTATGCGGCACAATATCTGTGTCCTTATATTTTCAAACAGGGAATCCAGCAACTACATCCAGCACAAAGCAAAATCTGTGGACCGGTTCCTGGGTTATTGCTCTTTATCAGTATAGAATAGCTGCTTGGCTAGGTGGTGTCGCTGAATTCGCATATAATTTTCATAGTGACACATAGTTACTGGTCTAATAAATGGAAACATTATCATTTCTAAATCTCTCACAGAAAGCTGTTCAGTAACAGTTCTTAAAGTAAAGATTATTAGCCAACGTAATATAGCTGTCCTGGATAGGACGATTGTTACTGTTATTTAACTCCAGGAAACATCGTTTGCAGCTGGCTATACTACACAATATCTGTATCCTTATATTTGAAAATCATATATTACTTTAAAGAAATGTTACTGTATATCTCTCTTTGAGAAATTTAGAAATAATAATGTTTCCATTTATTAGCTCAGTGATTGTGTGTCACTTAGAAAATTATATATTTTCGAACGGGAATTCAGCGACGCCACCTGACCAAGCAACTATTCTGTGCTGGTAAAGCGCAATAACCCAGAAACCGGTCCACAGATGTTGCTTTCTGCTGAATGGGGTTGCTGGACTTCCTGTTCGAAAATATAAAGAGACACAGATATTGTAACGTATAGCCAGCTAGAAACGATGTTTCCTGGGGCTAAACAACAGTAGCAATCGTCCTATCCAGGACAGCTATATTATGTTGGCAAACAATCTTTACTTTATATACATATATATATATATATACTCACACACACACACGAGTGTAGTAAGCGTTAACACTCATATACAAAATGTGTGTTTGCTTGTTCAATGGTCGGCTACGATTCAGGAGCAATAGATATCAATGTTTCACCATTTTTGTGGCTTATCAACACCACGTACTTGAAGGTAATTTTATAGTTAGAGGTATATATAAAGTTATGGAAATTTGTATATATGCAAGTACGCACGTATACATATACACACATACACATGTATCCATACGTCCGTATATATACACGCAGACACATGCATATACCTACACATATACATACATCCACACGCGCACACATATCCGCACATACATGTATATACGTAATATATATATATATATATATATTAATAGTCATGGTATGACAACAAAAGAATGAATGAGACCTCGATATTATCTGTAATTTATCTGTAATATAATATGTGACAATTATTCGGTTGCCATAATAACACTCCGAGTTTTGGATGTAGGGGCGGAAATTTGCTCCGGCATCTCGTCAATTATTAAGGCAATCAAAAAATTTAGAAATGTGTAGGCATGTACATCGGCGCGTACGCGATTTCTATGAGCATTTTTACATTTTTACTTTTTTACTTTCTCCCCTTCGGTTTTTTCCCCTTATTTAACGGTCATTCTAATAGCTCTTTTGTCTTAATAACGGTCAATCACAAAGTAATCTCCCTTGTTTAACGGTCATTTTCATAGCATTTTTTGATTATCTCGATAGCTGAAGAGATGCCAGTGCAGATTTCCGCCCCGACATCCGAAACTCGGAGCTTTATTATGGCAACCGAATAATTGTTACATATATTACAGATATATATATTTACATGCGCAAATACATGAATACGTATGCACACCCACACATACATATATATAGATGCGTTTACTCCTTTTATCTACCACCCCTTAGAAGAAGTGAATACAGATCCGTATAGTTCGATTCATTCCGATTGGTTAATGAAATTTTGAATTATTTTGTTTACTTTATAGCGTTTCAAGGAAAGTATATTTGTTTTGAACGGTTTTGCAAACTTTTGGTGTCTGGATGTGCATATCAAAGTAACTGACATTTAGATACGCATGTGTACAAGCGTACATAAATTTAATCAGAGATATACATATACGCATACATACGCCTATACATACATAAACACACACATAGAGGCACATACTTACGCCTGAACAGACGCACACATATGTACGCATACACTCAGACACATACACGTGTACTTATATACATATATATACACAAATACGGATATATATATATATATA
>NC_068991.1:31612033-31612796 GCF_001194135.2 Octopus bimaculoides
ATATATATATATATATATATATATATATACATGTATATATGCATATACGTACTTTTATATACATATATACATATATACACAGATGCACATACATACATCCGCATACATGCATGTCCAAATACATATGAACACACATATACGCACATGCGTATATATCACACCTGACATATATACATATATACACACATGTTCCCTTGTACACATACATACATAGGCACACATTCACCCCTAAACATACATATGTGGCTTTACATGCTTACAGATACATACAGAGATACGTAAGATATGTGGATAGATATGTCTACATATATGTGCACATATACACCCATGTACATGCATGTCTCAGTATACATACACACACAATGGATATATATATATATATGCATATATACATACGCACACACATATACGCAGGAGTACATGTATGCATTCCCACGCACTCATGTTTTGGTTACATTTGGTCGTATTTATATACACATACATACATACATATACATGCATATAAACATATATATACATATATACATATAAACATATATAACAAGCATACACATGCATATATATGTATACATATACACACACATATATATGCATATATGAGTACAGGACGTCACCAACAGATGAAATACGAAAACAAATGAGTTAAATACGCAAACAATGAGAGAAAATATGAAGAACAGGACAAGTAACACAAAGAACGACCCTTGTTGGCTGTCTATCTACTCCTCATTTCGAGCATGTATATATATATATATATATATAT
>NC_068991.1:31612863-31616741 GCF_001194135.2 Octopus bimaculoides
TACATACATACAGACATAAACCTGCATATAGGTAAGTTAGCGGTTGTAATGACCATCTAAGGGATAATATTATCCATACTTACTATCAGTATCAGTTACCTATGCTATTCTTGGGCATGGGTATGCAGGCACACTATGCTGATAGGGTGCAGGTAACAACAGAATGTTTAAAAAGTGTATCAGTAATCAAATTTGAATAATCAGAAAATGGAGAAAACTTTTGATCAACAAACAAACAAATTGACCAACTTCGGTTGATTATTTTTTAATACAAAAATTGACATAACATCTCTTACGGCCGTTTCTGCTTCCAATGTTAGTCGGTACTTCCGACAGAAATTCCGAAAATAATATTCATCTTCATTGCTCATTCGATCTAGTTTTATCAGAGTGAATACAAATGCAAATAATAAAATAAACGAAAGGAAGTGGAGAGATGAAAGAGCAGGGCCTTGAGATGACGCCGGAAGGCTCAATATATTAGAATCATACCATCTTGCAGAGTGGAGCTTGAAGACTATAGCTTGAAGACTATATGTAAAAGAGTGATCTAACAGTGATTTAGAGAAATATTTATGGGTTATTTCTATATAAAGAGGAACCAGGGTGTGTGAGTAGTTGTGAAATGAAGAAGCGGAAATGGCCGTAAGAAATGTTAAATCATGTTTTGTATTAAAATATAATCAACCGATGTTGGCCAATGTGGTTGTTTGTTGATCAAAGGTTTTCTCCATTTTCTGATTATTTAAATTTTATACCTGCATATATATACACAGACACACACCTGCATAAACAATGATATATGTATATCGTTACACACACGTGCATGTGCTCTTACCCGCACATGCACACATGCACATATATACATATACAGACATACGTTCATATGCATATATACACAATGATGAATGTGTCTGTTCATACACACACATGTGTGCACACAGATACGCATCTACATACATACACGTTTAAAATATGTATCATAACTAATTAAGTGTGTATGCGTACATCTACGTAGGTATAAAGGAAAGGAAAATATTTTATTCAGTTGTATGTAAAAACTATTATAAGGCGGGAGAGAATTATTTTAGTGGAAATAATTTCTAAGAATGCATAAGGTGTGTACATAAATAGGCACATATTAGTTTAAATTGTATATATACACATATATATGCATATACATACTCACATAAATATATGCACGTACATGCGCACGCATGCACACACATATATACACCCGCATACACTTATGTACATATATATCTATACATATACATATATATATATATATGTATATATATATATATATATATACATACACACACACACACACACACACACACACACACACACATATACACATACACACACATACATAGACACACGTACCTATGCATATACACGTACAATCACATACCATACACAAGTATGTTGGTTCAATTTTGTTGAGTTGTGTTTGAAAAAATTATTAAGGAGGGGAGAGATTCATGTAAGTCTAAGAAAAATGTTGAAGTATACAAAAGTTGTTTGTATATATAAAAAAGTTAAATAAACAAATAAGTAAATAGGCACCTATTAACTTAAATTGCATATACGTATATAAACACAAGTATAAATAAACAAATAAATAAATAGGCGCATATTGATTTAAATCGTATGTACATGTATATATATATATACACACATGTACATATATACACACGCACATACACATACATACACATACATATATATACATATATATAC
This sequence comes from Octopus bimaculoides, assembly GCF_001194135.2. Taxonomy (NCBI): domain Eukaryota; kingdom Metazoa; phylum Mollusca; class Cephalopoda; order Octopoda; family Octopodidae; genus Octopus; species Octopus bimaculoides. Next base: position 31,614,610 of record NC_068991.1, read on the forward strand.
ACATATACTCATGCATACATATTTGTATATACACACATATACATACATATACATACACACATATACATACACACATACATATATACATATACACATATATACATACATATACATATAATACATATATCTGGGTGGGTGTGTGTGTGTGTGTGTGTGTGCGTGTGCGTGTGTGTGTGTGTGTGTGTGTTCAAAGAGTATTAAGAAGATGTTGTTAAGGACGTGTAAATATGGTTATTAATGTAAGGCAAAGAGGTAAGCAATAGTCAAATAGTTATTAATGTTATCAAGTGTGTATTTTCAAATGTTAGTAAATGGTTACTAAGAATATGTAAAGGTGGTTATTTATATGAGGTATTGGGTACAATAATAATTTTAGATGTAATGGTTATTGTCATTATTATTAGTAGTAGTATAGTTAAGTAAAAGTTTGGGAGGAAGGGAATTATATTAGTGGAGTTAAAGAATTAAAGGCATTATACAATTTTTCCCGTGAGAGGCATTTTTTAATGTCAAACAGTTATTAATGTTATATATTATATTATTATACTATTGTTATGTTATATTATATAGTATAGTTATACTATACGATAGTTTAATCATATATTAATTAATTACTTACATTTGGAGAACATATATTTTCCCGCATGAATATAAGTAATATTTTTCTCTTTTGGTAAGTTAAGTAGTGTATTCCTGGAAGTAAGAATATAGAAGGTCTCTGTGATGCATAGATTACATTTCTTGTTATTGGTTTTATAAGCCGTTACAGAAGCAATGATATCTCATTTAATTTCAAATTCAATGTCATTATCTTTTAATTCCCATATGAATTTGATTAATCCGGTGGAGTTGATTTTCTGATTATTTTTAAAATATTGGAGATGGTTAGCCATGCGAGTCTTAACTTTATTTTCGGTAGAGCCAATGTAATTTTTTTTTCCCGGAGCTTCAACTGTGCATTGATAGACTACATTTCTTCTCTTACATGAATACTTAAATTTACTAAATTTACAGTCACGATTTTCATAAATGTGCGTATTTATTAGAAGAATTGATATGAATGGAGTTAATATGGGTAATTACGGTTCCATAATTGGGAATTATGTGGCCGTTATTATTAGAGTTTGTGGGGTTTGGGAGATATGGTTTAAGTTTAGGAGAATTAGTAGAATTGTTGTCATGGCAATTTTTATTGGTGTAAAATTCATTTAATTTTCTGTTGTTAATTGACAATATATACTTAAGTAGATGTATGCATACGAATACACGCGTAATTAATTATGATATACGAAGATACATATTTTAAACGTGCATGTAGGTAGATGTATATCTAAGTACACACACCTGTGTGTATGAATAGACGCATACGTCTGTGTGTACATGCGTATGAACGTATGTCTGTATATGTATATATGTGCATGCATAAATGTGCGGGTATGACCACATGCACGTGAGTGTGCAGATATACATATATCTGTATTTATACAGGTGTGTGTGTGTGTGTGTATATATATATATGCAGGTATATGTGTGTATGTAAGTGTATGTATGCATATATATGTGTGTGTGTGCGTGTACATATATATGTATGCATGTGTATGCGTGTATATACATATTTATATGTATATATGTGTGTGTGTATGTATATACGAGCAAATGTATACAACCATAAGTGCGTGCGAATGTATACATGTACACCTGCGTATGTGTGTAAAAATATATGTGTGTATGTATGCTGAGACATACATGTGAATGGATATATATGCGTACATATATGTAGACATATCTATCTACATGTCTTATGTATCTCTGTATGTGTCTGAATTGCATGTATAGCCACATATGTATGTTTAGGGGTGAATGTGTGCCTCTGTATGTATGTGCATGAGGGAACGTGTGAGTATATATGTATATATGTAAGCTGTGATATATATGTATGTACGTATATGCGCGTTCATATATATATATATAGACATGCATGTATGCGAATGTATGTATGTGCATCTGTGTATATATGTATATAAATGTATGTATATGCATATATACATGTGTATGTATATATATATATATATATATATATGTGTGTGTGTGTGTGTGTGTGTGTGTGTGTGTGTGTGTGTGTGTGTGTGTGT
>NC_068991.1:31617266-31617981 GCF_001194135.2 Octopus bimaculoides
TATAGATAGATAGATAGATAGATAGATAGATAGATAGATAGATAGATAGATAGATAGATAGATAGATAGATAGATAGATAGATAGATAGATAGACAGATAGATAGATAGATAGATAGATATATAGATAGATAGACAGATAGATAGATAGATAGATAATACATTTCTAAATCTCTCAGAGAGATTTATGCAATAGTGATACGGGTATGTATATATATATATATGTATATATTTTGGGCGAATGTGTGGGTGAGCATGTGTGTGTTTCAAGTGAGGGTGGATGAGTATATATATATATAGGCACATGTACGTGGGTGTGCGGGCGCGCATGTGTATGTATGGATATGCGTGATTACGCGATTACTATGAATATTTTTACTCCCTTACCTTTACTTCCTCCCCTTACTTAGCGGTCATTCTAATAGCTCTTTTGTCTTAATAACGGTCAATCACACAGTAATTTCCTTTTGTTTAACGGTCATGATCATAGCACTCTTTTGATGGCCCGATAACTGAAGAGATGCCGACGTGGATCTCCGCTCCGACATCCGAAACTCGGAGTTTTATCATGGCTACCGAATAATTGTCACATATTATATTTACAGATAAATTCCTCTATTTACATAATATCGAGGTCTCTTTCATTCTTTTGTTGTCTTAACACTTCTATCAGTATATATATTTATGCGAGCTGGCAGAAACGTTAGCACGCCGGGC
>NC_068991.1:31624647-31626044 GCF_001194135.2 Octopus bimaculoides
ATATATATATATTTCTAAATCTCTCTTAAGGAAACTACGGCAGCAGTACTGGATATTAATAGTTATCGCCAAGCTAACATGGCAGTTCAGGAAAATAGGACGAATGCTGGTGCTGATTAGCTCCAAGAGGCCATCGCCTGAAGCTATCTATGTGATACACAAACCTGTGTCCATTACAACCTTCGAACAGGGGAGGTCAGCAGCTTCCCTTTGCTGGTTCAACATCCACAGACTAATTTCGGGGTATTTTCCCCTTCTCAATGTGGAGTAGCCGAACCCAGTAGGCGTCGCTGTTGACTGTCTGTTCGAAGGTTTATTTATATATATTCAGTAGAACACATCCACTGGTTTTCAAAAATAGAAATATTAATATTTCTAAATGGACACTCGAGTGTGGTGAAGCGTTGGTCCTTGCTCGAAGTACGCCCATAAAATGTAATCGAGAAGGTTGAGATCTGGGCTGGACCAGATGTAAACCCTCACAAACAAATGGTACCTTCTAACCAAGGAAGGCTTGTGTTGCTTTTGACCCATGGCATGACGCAGAATCCTGGATAAGCACAACATTGTCAAGTCCAAACGTCTGCTCCATCCAAGGTAACAGAGAGTTCTTCAGGATATTCAGATACTTTTTTGTGCCAATCTCCAAGCCAGACTCATGACACTTTCATCACTCGCCACGGTTCCAAATACCATCACAGAGGCAGGATTCTTACTGTCAAACACAGTGGGAAACATCAGAAGAGATGTATGCAATCACTCGACAATTTCTGCGAATTACCTCAGCGTCCACAGTGAACTTCTCGACTACAAACACGAGAGTTTTTCCTGCGCCTTGATGCTTGAGCTTTGGGCATCTCTCGGCTCTGATTGCTTTGGTCTTCGCTGTTAGGAGGTAACGGCGTCATCGAACATAGCTGGTCATGCCAAGGTCCCTGTTCACAGCTCTGAACACCATGGAAATCGACATATTGCGTTTCTTTGCAAAAGTTGTCATGGATGTGGATGGGTTGGCTTCAACCGAGCGTTTGAGGCCAACGAGAAACTTTGGATTGCGCTTAGAATCACTTTGAGTCTTGTGTTTTTTCTATCAATCTTTCCCTCCTCTTTAAATTGCTTATACAAACGATAAGCTGTTGCTCTTGGAAGTTCCTTCAACTTAACAATCTTATTGGCAGTGTGCCGCGCGCGAGCCAAAACAACAATGGCGGGACGCTTCTATTGTTCCATGACTTTCTGTTGTCGAATCAGTTCGCTATTTACCTGAAAAATAAAGAGGAAAATTAGATTTTCAAGCAAGGTTTTGTCAAAAAATGAAATGTTAAACCCACTAAGTCATCTGCTTAAATTGGTCTCAATATAACTGCAAGATCCTGTTTATATATATATATATATAT
>NC_068991.1:31626765-31632016 GCF_001194135.2 Octopus bimaculoides
CCCGCTCAAGTCTCCCAATACTTCCTATATTTTTGTCTAATCGATCTTCTTCTTTCTCGCTTTCCCTCCCTCTCTCTAGCTGTCTCCCACCCTTCCTCCCTGTTCATCTTTACCGACTTTTCCCCTTCAGCGTGCCCTTTCCTCACTTCTTTATCCCACCTTACTCTATTAGTGATAGCTTATTTGACGGTTATTTCCCATCCCTTCCCCCTGTTACCCCCTCTTTGTTCTTGTTTTCTTTTGTCTCGTTATGTCGCTCCTATTGTTCGTGTTCTTTCAAAAGTGGGCAACCCAAAGATATTTTCAAATCTTCAAACACTGTTTAGTTTACAAGAGAAAAACGTGTCAACAGAAGTCCAACATACTTTTAGATATTTGTTCTCTTCTCCTTATAAAAGCATCCCCCAGACAAATTGTTAGGATCGGAAACGATCTTACTGCGACCCCTGTATCATGTTTAGTTTCCGTAGAGTTGCCCTGTGGCACAAAAATAGCAGCTATTAGCCAACCTCGAATTAATGTTGAGTGTCTTACGCTGGCTGCTCTTTGACTTAAACAGGCGAGCTAGCTAAATACTGTCACTTTGTATGCTAAAATTTACACTTCAACTCGATACCATGACTAAAACACAAATTCCCACCACCACCAGGTTTGAACTTTATCCCAACATTCAACTTTAGAATACACCAAATTCACCCTCTCCACTATATTTTTCAAAAGTTGCCCTTTTATACTCCGACCCTGTGAGAAAAGAGGGTAAACATCCTCTGGAACACTCTTCAGTCAATATTGACTCCTTTTATTCTTTTGGCCATACTTTTTTTCCTAAAAATAACAAAAATAATCATTTGATGAAACACGAAGATTCATAAAAGCCGGTACTTAGTTGTTTAACCCCAGGTCAGTTCTGACTGAGCAGATCTATGAGCAGCATCTAAAACCACGGTCTACGACTACTTTATCCAATCTCCTCCACTGCAACCTTTTTAAAAACAAGATGTGATTTGAGGATGATTTAGATGCTATTTTTACCAGGTCAAAGGAATCTATTGATGTTTCTTTGTTTGGTCGTCGTTGATTTATTTTTGGAACGTTAAACACGTAAGAGTCAAATGCACCTCTGCCTAACTCACCAATATATCGTGAGTAGCTCATTTGAAAAAATGTTATCCCAACAACCAGTTGAACTGATACAAATGCAAATAAGTAAATCTCGTCTGTACAGCTCTACCTAACGTTTGTCTGCAGTCAGTCTGGACTTAAACTCTGTTTATGATGATATGATTTATCATAATATTATAAATAATATTCATAGGCGTAGGAGTGGCTGTGTGGTAGGTAACTTGCTTACCAACCACATGGTCCCGGGTTCAGTCCCACTGCGTGGCATCTTGGGCAAGTGTCTTCTACTATAGCCTCGGGCCGACCAAAGCCTTGTGAGTGGATTTGGTAGACGGAAACTGAAAGAAGCCCGTCGTATATATATGTGTATATATATAAATGTATGTGTGTATGTGTGTCTGTGTTTGTCCCCCCAACATCGCTTGACAACCGATGCTGGCGTGTTTATGTCCCCCATAACTTAGGGGTTCGGCAAAAAGAGACCGATAGAATAAGTACTAGGCTTCCAAAGAATAAGTCCTGGAGTCGATTTGCTCGACTAAAGGTGGTGCTCCAGCATGGCCACAGTCAAAGGACTGAAACAAGTAAAAGAGTATAACAATTTCAAGCTTTGGCACACAAGGTAACCAATTTTATAGTGTGAGGTTTAGTCAGTTATACCAACCCCAGTATCTTATTTTATCAACCCCGAAAGGATGGAAGGCAATGATGATCTCAGTGACATTTGAACTCAGAACCTAAAGAAATATCGCAAGACATTTTCTCCGATTCTGCCAGCTCGCTCCCTTTATGTGATTTATTATATGATTTATCTTAGTGATTTGTTCTCTCTTACATACAATGAACCATCCTATGTTTAATGAATCTAACGTTGGGGCTGCATTAACTCAAGGCTTATCCATTATTTAAAAATAATGGTTCTTTTATTAAAAATGGAAGGTATTGAGAAGTTTGAAGTTTCCTAAGTAATATAGATTTCAAATTTTGGCACAAGGCTGCAAGTTCGGGAAGGGGGTAAGTCGATTACATCGACCCCAGTGATCAGCTGGTACTTATCTTATCAACCCCGAAAGGATGAAAGAAAAAGTCGACCTCGGTGGAATTTGAACTCAAAACGTAAAAACAGACGAAATGCCGCTAAGCACGATTCTGCCAGCTCGCCACTTTAAAATTTCCCAAGTAATATTACCATCATTGAATTGAAATGGCTTCTATTGGGAATCGAAATCTAGTCACTCTCTCAGGTTAATAAGAGCTTATGTTTCTTTTTTAACTTCGAAATTTATTCATAAACATAAAAACAATTATACTTCATACTAGTATATTATTGGTACTCAGTTTATTGCTGTTGAAGGGCTGATACAAAAACAGAAATCTCACCGTGAGTTGTTACTAAGAATGTTCTTGTAGTAGCAACAGCAGAGGTAAATTTTGGTATGGTTGTAGGCTCTTGTTGTGGCTACAGCTAATGTAAAGCGCTTAGTCTCGATGTGTTTATATTTGAATAACTTTGTAGTAATTACAGTTGAGGTAAGTCTCTTATCCTTGATTGAAACAGTCACTCTTTCCTTAGCACCTATCTCTAGTGTCTATTGCGACGCTGAATAGATGAAGTAAAGACAATAGTTCTCACCGCCGCAGTCTCTAGCTGAGAGCGATGAAGTCTGCAGTGGGGTGGCACGGGTTACAGTAAAGGTAAATATTATTAATATAAGCACAAGACCTGAAATTTATGGGAGTAAGTTAATCGATGTTATCGCCCTCAGTATTTGACTGGTAACATCATTTTATCGAAAAAGCTAAATTCACCTCGGCGGGATTTGAACTCAAGACGCACAGAGCCAGTATAAATATCGCAAGACATTTTCTTCGACGCTCTAACGTTTCTGCCAATCCACTGCCCTTATATGAATAGTAATAAGGATGGAAACACATTGACTTGTTTTAGCCTCTATTCTAGCTATAGTTCCCCTCCCTCCTATGCACCTCTTTCAGAGACTCTGAAAAAGTGCCATGAACCTTACCCCTTCACACTCTTCTCAGTAAATTGTTGAAATTAAAACTCTTGGTGACCTTTTAGAAAACTTGTGAACAAAGATATTCCAGGCACTACCCTATCCATTGTGTCATTTCCTTCTCTAAGATTGCACATATTTGAGGTTAATCTGGCTGCCTTTTCTAGCAAGTCAAAAGGTAACCTCGTAATGGCTCCCTCCTTGCCACAGCATAAAGGAGTCGTTGTTGTTGTTTAGTTACAGATCAGCACTAATCTAATAAGCCAATGATCGAAAATATTTCAACCGTTACCATACAGCATTTTATGGCTATTTAAATCTACGCTATACAATGTGTCCGATTGTGTGGTATGATTAGAGGGATATTTGGCTGCTATTTCTCACAAATCAAACGAGATAGATGCTGTTATTTAGTTGTTGCTGTTGTTTACTGAGAAAACCTATGTTCAAAGGCGATCCAGCTTTGGCCACCTCATCTTATATCAAGAGCCATATTGTAGGATATATCCTTCCCATTTTAAGATGGCATGAAAGAGTGTGAGGGAGATTTAGCAGTTGAAGCGGACGCACTGCGGTTTCTTTTCTCATTGATTTTGTGCTTCAGCTCTGATTGTCTAGGTGGATAATGATCAAAGGCTTTCCATCCGTGACTGTCTGTCTGTTTAGAGATATGTAAGACTACATTGTCCAGTGACTCCTCTATTTAACGGCATAGTGTGATTTGAAGAATTTTTTTTCCTATTTCTAGCAAGAAGAGGAGCCACGTAAAGAGACTCTTGTTGCCTTGGTAATTTACGGTTAAAGGGTAACTGGGTGTGTCCTGGCAAACAGCTAAGTCAACAACAACAACAACAGCAACAAAATATCAGCCAAAACGCAAGCTAAATTATATTTTTAAAATATTTTATTCCAAGCTGTTATCACCATCACCCACACACTATACACCACGCACACACGCACACATACCGCCTCGCCACCACATCTCCTACGCACCCCCAACTGTTCCACCCCACACATATCCCCACCTTTCTTTTCCAGGTTCATTTCCTCGCAGATATCACAATTTACCATCTTCTACGGCTGAACAACTCTAGAAAGTCATGTGACGTTATTAATTAAGCGAAGCTGATTAAAAACCCCGTTTCGGGTTAATTTTTCAACTCTTTCGTGTTTTAATTCTTTTTAAAGAATTTTTTTTTTGAGTTGTTACTGTTGTTTTTGTGATTGTTTCTTCGCGTTTGTTGGTCTTTTTTATTTTTTTTCTTTCTTTCAGAATCTTGCTGGAGCAGATAAAAGTTGAAATGTAATCTTATATATTCTAAATTATGGAGAATCTCTGATGTCTGCTGCAAACGAGAAACTAATGTGAAAAACGTTTCACTTGAAGAAAGATATAGTCTATATATCTATAGGAGGTATTTATTTATATTTTCTTTGCTATTAATTTGTTGTCTTTTATATTTTTCCTTCGTTGCTTTGAGTTAGTTTGTTCTTGTTGTATTTTCGCTTTTTTTTTTTTCAATATTTCTTGTGTGATATGGGTGATACGCAACTATGCACTCACACGAATCTATACTTACAACAATTTTTGTAAACTGTTGCATATGAATGGAATCATATACGCATGTATATACATACATGTATGTGTGCATATGTGCGTGTATATGTACATGAATGTGTGCAAAAGAACATTATGCAAATACATAAAAAGAGAAATAATGCGAGATCGGTCCCACTTGGCTTTGCTCCTAACTACCTCCAGTTTTTATGCGTAAAGTATATATCTAAATACATACCCACACACACACACACACACACACACACACACATATATATATATATATTCTTTTATTCTTTTATTCTTGTTTCAATCATTTGACTGCGGCCATGCTGGAGCACCGCCTGTAGTCGAACAAATCGACCCCAGGACTTATTCTTTGTAAGAGTAGTACTTATTCTATCGTTCTCTTTTGCTGAACCGCTAAGTTACGAGAACGTGGGCACACCAACATCGGTTGTCAACTGATGGTGGGGGGTGGATAAACACAGACACACATAATACACACACACACACACACACACACATATATATAAATATATATATATATATATAT
>NC_068991.1:31632494-31632895 GCF_001194135.2 Octopus bimaculoides
ATATATATGTGTGTGTGTGTGTGTGTGTGTGTGTGTGTGTGTGTGTGTGTGTGCATAAATTTATACATACATACATAGAAGCTACATGCAAGCACACGCACAGATGTACTGAGGAGAAACACGATGTATTTATATATATTTAAATTAAACGTAATTTTCTACCGTTCGGCTCCCTTAGAGTTCTGACCCAACAATTATATATGTTAACAGTCTACTTAAGAAATCTCTTTCTTCCACTCCCCTGATGAGCTTGGAATGAGGAGAAACTCTGAGCCCAAAAGATTTCTCTCAGAAATTTCTTTACTAAAATAGATTGTGCGTTCCAAGTATAATTTATATGTATAATTGAATACGTATTTAAATACAATTATTGTTAGCAAAATGAATTGATCGAACTAGGA
>NC_068991.1:31633710-31634539 GCF_001194135.2 Octopus bimaculoides
ATATATTAACAAAGCAGATTTACACAGAGTACAAAAAGACAAAATTAAGGGAAGAAGGAAAGTATTACAGTCCGACAGCTGTTTCTGGGGGTTCGGAATGTTGGTAGATATAGTTCGCAAAAAGTTAAAGAAATGCAGCCAGTAACGAAAGCATATTGTTGTTGTTGGCACTCCGTCGCTTACAACGTCGAGGGTTCCAGTTGATCCGATCAACGGAACAGCCTGCTCGTGAAATTAACGTGCAAGTGGCTGAGCACTCCACAGATACGTGTACCCTTAACGTAGTTCTCGGGGATATTCAGCGTGACACAGTGTGACAAGGCTGGCCCTTTGAAGTACAGGTACAACAAATTGTAGTGAAAGAGTACAGCAGGGTTCGCCACTATCCCCTGCCGGAGCCTTGTGGAGCGTTAGGTGTTTTCGCTCAATGAACACTCACAACGCTCGGTCTTGGAATCGAAACCGCGATCCTATGACCGCGAGTCCGCTGCCCTGACCACTGGGCCACTGCGCCTCACAACGAAAGCATATTAACACTTAGTAAATCCAGCCTCTGTCTTCGTGGTGGAGAGACAGGTATAGAACAAGATAAATATCTGTATATTTATACACGAATGTTCGTCGCCTAAATATTTTCAGTGTTTCTTTTCTCTCCATTTACATATGTGTGTGTGTGTGTGTGTATTTTATATATCTCGCCCAAGCGATTTTATTTGTTTATTTGCATCTTTCTTCCTCTCTCTCTCCTTTTCTCTCTCTCCCTCTCTCCCCTTCTCTCCCCCTCTCTCTCTCTTTATATATATATATATATATATATATATATATAATA
>NC_068991.1:31635079-31637887 GCF_001194135.2 Octopus bimaculoides
TATATATATATATATATATATATATTATTTTTATTCGTCTTGATTCGATGTTATCTCAGGGTTCACTCATTACAGTTTGCAATTTTCAAGTGTTCCACTCTTAAAAATGAAGGTAATCCGTTTCCATTTTGGAGATGAACTACGTGAGACTTCACAAGACTTCAAAAGTTATAAGTTGATGCAAAATGAAAAACGAGATATACAGGTAAGGGGATGTAAATATTCAGGAGCATTGGCAGTTTGTATTTCCCTTACGTTAGAAATGGTTTTAAAAACTCTGATCCTTACTCGTGTATATTCTCCTCAGTTGTTGGCAGTTTATGGTGTATATGATCGAGTAGTACATGTGCATGCCCCGGACAATGTGTGAAATATGCATTTGCGCGGGGATGTCAGCATGTGTGCTATGCGATTTACATCTGTGTTGATGTAATCACACGGAGTACATTTATTTGAGAGGTTATATAAATATATGGGAATTTACTTAAATATTAATTAATGCAAGTATGTCATATATTATAGCTGTATCAGTATACACATACGTATGCATGCATGTCTCCGCGTTATGCAATGTGTAAAGAAAAAGCCCATATATACATGCACGCCTGAATTTATTCACCTGTGCACACACACACTCACACACATGCACACGTGCGCGCGCGCGCGTAAACACAAACACACACGCGCACAACGCACACATATATGCTTGCATATATATACATACATACACACCTATACCCCACGCACACATAGATAGATAGATAGATAGATAGATAGATAGATAGATAGATAGATAGATAGATAGATAGATAGATAGATAGATATTTAATAAGCACCTTCAATAACTTCGGCCATAGCATTGCAGTCGCCTTCAAATATAAACAGTTTTCTCAGGTGAAACGTTGAACGTAGAAACTGCTATATATGAGCCATAAATAAAACAAGATTAACGATCTTGTAAGAAAATATGCATTCCAACTACCCTTCCAATATTTTCAGATATTAGCAATGTACGTAGAAGTTTCCTGAACGGGCAACCTTGGATAAAATTGGCAGTTATTACTATAATAGACCGTGAATATCTAGTGTAAAGACAAACTCAGCTTTTATTCAAGTTAGCTATGAAATAAATATAAGTAGTAGTGTCGGCTTTAATCCGCCTTTCAACAAACAACCGTATAAGATCAAATGACACGAGAAATTTCTGAGCACTCATTAAAAATACAGCCTGGTTTATCAAGTACCTTCTCCGTTCAGGCACTTGCGAATTAGTAATCTTTTCCCCTCTCATCCACAAATCCCACTCTAACTGCAATATCCAGTATTCCTTCTCTGAACGTCGATTCTCAAGAACTCAATCCTTGCACATGACTTTCTACAACCATCGACTTGTAACTGTTCAAGGAGAGCAATAATGTCATCAACTTCACCGTTTTCGGAACGTCTTAGAAGATCATGGGTATGTCCCCATCTTCCAGACCACAGAATCAGTCATATGGACCACAAATTTTATACACACAGATACATACATGAGTATACATACATATATACATACATACAAACATAATCCGAATGTAAACTGGACAACAGAAACCCGTTCTCTTAATGGTAATTTTGGAAGTATAACTTTTACCACCATGGGTAATTTCAGGAAATATGGCACATATACAATAATTATAATTTAACTTTTATCAAATTTCTTGCTCCTTATATAAGATTGTAAAAAAATAATTTTAATTTTCAAAGAAAAATATTATTACCTTAAAGTGACATAAAATAAAACAAATTTCTTATTTATATAACTCTCTCTCTCTCTCTCTCTCTCTCTCTCTCTCTCTCTCTCTCTCTCTCTCTCTCTTTCTATCCTCCTTCTCCTTCTCCTCCTCCTTCCATCAAGTCTGGCATGTGCACTCACACTGTACCTCTTATTTTAACTCTCTTTGTATCTCCATTTTACCTTCTCTTCACCTAACTTTATATGATAAAAAGCGGGGCTGGAAATTTTCACCAGTCAACCAACAAACTAACATCCACTCATAAGCCAGTAGTCAACCCAAGTTTTACTAGAAAATACTCGCCAAATTCTGTGTCTGATTAGTATTTGCGAAGGGAAATCATCGTTCCCATCTCTAGCCTCACGTGATATATATACTCATCACAAGGACAAATTATCAACGCCATATGAATTTTGTAAAGCATATGAACTCCCTGAATTGATATCATGAAAGATTAATTTAATTTGATTTATTTCAATTATTTTCCCTTCTCTTACTGCATGGTTAAACCGGTTCCACATTTTGAGAAAAATGTAAATATTTCCTTTCTTTTATCTATGATAAAGTTCTCAAAACATTTTGTTCATTTTGCTTTTCAATACAAATTTGCTCGCATGAAACATCTTAGCCTTTTCAATGTGTGTGTGTGAGTGTGTGATTATATACATATATATATATACATTTATACATATATACATACATACATATATATATGTGTGTGTGTGTGTGTGTGTGTGTGTGTGTGTGTGTGTGTGTGTGTGTATGAAATAGAAATATTACATTTCTAAATCTCTTAGAGTGATTTATACAGTAGCAGCACGATAAGGTGATGGTATATTGTCAACTTAATGTGACAGTCCTATGAAAGGGGAAAATGCTACTGATATTTAGCCCCAGGAAACACCGTTTCCATCTGGCCATGACATATTTTCTGTGTCCTTATGTTTTCAAAGGGGAGATAAGCACCTCCACCTACAGGGACTGTCACATTAAGTTGACAACATACCATCACTTTATATATATATATATATAT
>NC_068991.1:31638912-31641824 GCF_001194135.2 Octopus bimaculoides
ATATATATATATATAAATCCAGATATAACAACTATTGTTCAAAAATTGATTGACTTTGAACCACCACCAGCCTGATGACTAATAAATAAGTGATGATCAATAGTTAACTGGGTGAAAGAATATTTAGTGTTTCAGGCATCTAACAGCTAAGAGAGGATTAATATGCAAAGAGAGGAAAAAGACGTTCTGCTTAGCAAGACATATTTTAAGATTTTTCTGTGATACCATTTCTGATAATGCGAACAGAGCAAACATGTGGTACAAGGCAAATAAATATCAAGGAGTGATGTACGTAGAGGTCACGCCGCATGGGTGGGGGGAGTTAGCCTGTAGGGTTAAGAAAGCTCCGAAGAACACCAAACTCAGCATTAAGGTCGTTGAGAAACCAGGGAGGTCCATCGAATCATATGTAAGACGTACCCCTTCAAGATCACATGTACTGCATACATGGCTGCATTCAGGTGGTATATATGTATATATATTGTGGGGGGGATGTACGTGCGCATGCGTGTATGCGTGGTTGTGTGTACACCTGCGTGTCTGCTTATATGTTTGCGTGTGAATGTGTGAATGTTTTTTTTATCTGTGCATTCCAATATGTGTCAGTGCGTATCTGCTTGTGTGTGGGGGGGTTGAATAGGTAATCATGTGTGTATGCTTGTGTGTGTGCATTCTCGTGTGTGTGTGTGTGTTTGTGTGTATGTGTTTGTGTTCCTTCGTGCCTGTGTGTGAGCGCGTGTGCCAGTGTATATATGTGTATGTGTGTATGTGTGCACGCGCGCACGTGTGCCTGTGCATGTCTGCATGTGTGTGTGTTTACGTGTGTATGCGTACTATATGCGTGGATGTGTTTGTGTGTGGTTGTGTGTTCTTGCGTTCCTGTGTGCGCGTATGTGTGCGTTTCCGTTCGTGTGTCCTTACTTTATCCTTACTTACCTATACCTATATGTGTGCTCATGCGCGCGTGTGTGCGTGCGTAGATGTGTATGGATGTGTATTGGAACTGTACATAGTTACAAGCATTTATTGGTTTGGGTTCCTTCGCTGTTCTATAATGTGTTATTTCGTTTCAAAATATCTTTTTTACAAATTCCAGAAATGATGTTTTGATCTTATGTTTGCAAGAGATGATCACCTCAGAGTGCCTATTTATCGGGGTTTCCCTGGATGTGATTATTTCCAGAATTTCTTCTAGGCATAAGCTGCATACCCGTGATGTTCCGTTATATGGTGCAGCAGCTTTATATAATGGGTCGTATGTTCCACTCCATTCTGTTTAAGCCCTCAGACGAGGTTCGATAGAGATGTGGAATGTCTTTTATTTACATTGGAAAATGATGAGAGATAGTTCTGAAGACGATTTTTCGATGTGTCTCCGGTGCCACCAATGTACGAAATAACACGTTATAGAACAGCGATGGAACCCAAACAAATAAACAAACGAGCAAATATTTGAGATGCTATACATATTACCACCAGAAACAATGAAAAGGTCACCATAAGAAAGTATCATTTATCAATTCAATCAACAAAATCCAACAACTGATAAATATAGCAGCAGTACCTGATGACTTGTTAAGTTCAGAATTTATTGAAGATAGTCATGCCTTAAATGAAATCAAACAAAAGAATGTACTACCCATCTTTAACATCTGCTGAATGAATAGTAAAATATGCCCAACACTGCCGCACACACATCCATCCCCATATAACTACCATTCCTTCTTCTATTTCCATCCCATCCCTCCTCTCCACCAAATACACACAGAAATACCCACATAACTCGCTTAATCTTCATACTGGTATAGAGGATAAACATCACTCAGGTGTACATCTATAAATGTTATATCGCTTGAAGAAATGAATCAATGGAGATGATCAACCCGATCCCCACGGATACTAGGTACTACGCTGTAGTCATCCCAGGAATACGGAGTGTGACCTTAAGAGTCGTGTGATCTGTGGAAACGCGCGTAGCGATGCATTAAATGTTTATAAATTCCATCGAAGCATTATTGTTATTATATGTGTGTGTGTCTTTTATCAGTTTCAGTCATTAGACTGCGGCCATACTGGAGCACTTCCTCGAAGACTTTTTTAGTAGAATGAATAGACCCCAGTACTTACTTTCTTTAAACTCTGGCATGTATTCTATCGATCTCTTTGGCGAACCGCTATTTTACGGGGTCGTAAACACACCAGCACCGGCCGTCAAGCGGTGATGTGGAACAAACACAGACACAGATACACACACACACACTCTCACACACACACACACTCTCACACACACACACACTCTCACACACACACACACTCTCACACACACACACACACGAGCACACATACACACGCACACGCGAACACATACATACACACACATATATATCATCATCATTTAACGTCCGTTGTTCATGCTGGCATGGGCTGGACGGTTTGACCAGGGCTGATAAGCTGAGGGGTTGCACCAGACTCCAATCTGATTTGGTACGGTTTCTACGGCTGGATGCCCCTTCTAACGCCAACCACTCCGAGAGTATGTTGGGTGCTTTTACGTCCCTCTGGCACGGTTGCCAGTTGCGTCACACAAGTTTGTGACACGACTGCGATTTCACTTGGCTTCTACTCAAGCATGGCATATTACCGAAGGTCTCGGTCATTTGACATTGCCTCCGTAAGGCCCAACGCTCGGAAAGTGCTTTATACGTGCCACTGGCATAGGTGCTAGTTACGCGACACCAGCATCAGCCACATTGCCTCCGTGAGGCCCAACGCTCGTCAGGTTTTTTTTACATGCCACTGGCACAGGTGCCAGTTACGTGACACCGGCATCGGCCACGACTACGATGTCACTTGGCATTTCGCCAAAGGTCTCGGTCACTAGTCATTACTAGTCATTATATATATATATATAT
>NC_068991.1:31647349-31648339 GCF_001194135.2 Octopus bimaculoides
TATATATACATATATACATACATGCACATACATACATACATACAAGGCCCTTAGCATGCTTGTATGTTATGTATAAACTGTACAAAGATTGTCTGAATATGTTTCTCCAAGACCACTGCTAAACAAATGGTGTGATAACTGAAGAACAGGCAAGAGGAAGAAAGGAGTCTGGGCCTGTGCTGAACAGCTCCTCCTCAACAAAGTTGTCATTGAGGAAGCCGAGCAACATCGCCGTAATCTCTTATCGATATAGCTAGACTACAAGAAGACATTCGACTCTGGGCCTCACTCATGTCACTACTTTCATCTCTTACAGAGATTTATAACTACCTGCTCTGCTTGTTGCAAGATCAGCGACTAACGTCGCTTGAATTTCTATATATTGCAAACTTGAGCGAACTACTGCCATTTCTAGCAGACAATGTGTCCAGCACTGAGGAAAGACAGAAATAGCCCGAAACCAGGTTGGTCTGCCGGTCCTGTCGCTAGAAGGCCGTAGAAGTTCACTCTCTTGCTTGCAATATATCGGATGTAGGTTGCATCGTAAACCAGCTAGAGGAAATGTCCGCTTGGGGTTAAAAAATTGCAGTAACGTCCGTTCGTACGCAAAAGCCACGTTGAAGTGGCGACAAACATTACTTGCCAGTACAGTTACTTCTTTCCTCTCTTACAGAGATTTTTATAACTAGCTGCTTTTATTCATTTACTTATTTCAGTCATTTGACTGTGGCCATGTTCGAGCACCGCCTTTAGTCGAACAAATCGACCCAGGACTTATTCTTTGTAAGCCTAGTACTTATTCTATCGGTCTCTTTTGTCGAACCGCTAAGTTACGGGGACGTAAACAGACCAACATCGGTTGTCAAGTGATGGTCGGGGGGCAAGCACAGACACACACACAAATATATACATATATATATATATATATATATATATATATATATAGGACGGGCTTCTTTCAGTTTCCGTCTACCAAATCCACTCACAAGA
>NC_068991.1:31649332-31649709 GCF_001194135.2 Octopus bimaculoides
TATATATATATATATATATATTCATGCGTACTTTAACGCTTAATCTCAGAGATTCATGATGTTTACATATACACAAATATACACAAATTGCATAATTGTGTATTTATATATATGCATACATACATTCATATTCATATATATATATATATATGCACACACACGCACACACACTCACAAATGCACACACATAAGCGCATGCGTAGCTGTGTAGTTAAGAATCTTGCTTCCCAACCACATGGTTCCGGATTCAATCCCATTGCGTAGCACCTTGGGCAAGTGTCTTTTGCTATAGCCTCGGGCAGACCAAAGACTTGTGAGTGGATTTGGTAGACGGAAACTGAAAGAAGCCAGTTGTATGTGTATATATATATATATAT
>NC_068991.1:31650859-31654633 GCF_001194135.2 Octopus bimaculoides
TATATAGGGAAAAATGCGAGCATGAAATGTCATATTCGTAAGATTATAAACCTGGTTTCTTATTCTTTACTTTACTAGAAGTAATAGCTGGTCCTATACTTTTACAGGTGTAATAACTTGTCCTGTACTTTTTCAGGTTTATAATCTTTAAAATATGACATTTCATACTTGCATTTTCCCATGTAATCCATGATTGCTCCAGGAATTGCTGTTATAAGATGATTAATAATCTGTCAATTAATAATTTAAGATTTTACCTTATAAAATACTGAAAGATAATATTTTAATTTTTACATGTAAGTGATGATATTATTTAAATTTTTTCATGTTTAATTTAAATATGTGTTGTGATTGAATTATTTGATATTACCCATCCACATCAAATTAATGGCAGGGATTTTTACCATTTTGTTGGTTGCACCATAGCTCACCAAAAGTTACAAACAAGACCACAAATCCATCAGTTACCAGGCTCATCTTAAGAAACCTAATTTTGCAATATTAGATCACAGGAATTCATTCACCGAAAAAAATTTCCAATGATTCCGGGATTGGGGGGACCCACCACCTCATTTTTTCCGAACTAAAATAAGGGATTTACAGCATATTAGGAGGTCAGGGTACTTGATTCCACACAAAAAATCAATTTTTTATTTTTTCTTCGTGAAAAGCATGCGGGTATCAATATAGAAATTGACCCTAATGTTGTTATTTAGCCTCAAAGCAACCCTGATACTGCAAACGTATCATCAAAGACATTCCAGCCTTCAGCAAACCATCTTTTTAGGGATAATCTAGGACATTACATATAATAGGCGTGTGAATTATGTAGGGGGGATACTTTGGCTGCTATTTTTAAAGTGTTGAGCGACCAGGTAGAGGCTCTTTCATTGATTCGATTGCGTGATGAGATTTATTTTACACGTATATGTAATATGTATATATATCATCGGCAAAAGTTAGAGAGTAAGTCAAAAGCTGAGAGTTTCGTGTATTGGCACTTATCAAACACGAATTTGTCCATTGTCACTCTGTAACTTCTGACGAAATAACTTCTGAAATACAAAATTTTGTCAAAAACGTTTAGATTAAACACTGTTCTATGTGACACATTCTACCAGCATCGGAAGTTTGAAAGTGTTTATTCTTTAAAAAATTAATTGTACAGTCTGTACGTCAAAGTCGACCTCGGCGAAATTTGAACTCAGAACATAAAGACAAACGAAATACCGGTAAGCATTTCGCCCGGCGCGCTTGCGCTTCTGCCAGCTCACCGTCTTAGAAGTATATTCTTTATACTTATTGTTTAAGCGTTACTTCTTACTTACTGATATTAAATTTCGTAACATTTTACCTCATAACTATTTTTCTACTAATTTTTGTTCAATGCGACAAACGATTCTGAATTCCTCACGCATTTTTCTATCATTTAAGCCTAAGAAAAGTATACTTTTAGTTTAAGATTTAAAATTTTATGTTAATTGATGATGACCTTACTGCCCACTTAAGGTCGCAGATATTTTGATGTAACTTTTTTTTCTACTGAACCAAATCTCAAACTATTTATGCCAAAGTGTAGGTGAGGATGTGTCCTCTTTAAAAAATTAACAGTTTTGCAATTTAGTTGAAAACTGAATTAGTGGTGAAGCTTGGAAGCTGCTACGATTGACGAAATGATAGACTTAAGAATATATTCAACCACTACCGTGGTTGAATGATATTTATATATATATATGTATGTATGTATGCACATGTATGTGTGTGCGTGTCTGTTTCTGTGTATCTCTGTGTCTGTGTAAGCGGTCCAATTTAATATTCCGACAACAGATTATCATGATCACTATATTTGTACGTTCATCTCTTTCTTTCCGCTATTTACAAATCAATCAAACTATATGTACATATATACAAACACACACACACACACATACACACACAAACGCACACACATACACACACACACACACACACACTTAATACATACATACATACATACATACATACATATACAGGCGCAGGAGTGGGTGTGTGTTAAGAAGCTTGCTTTCCAAACACATGTTTACGGGTTCAGTTCCACTGCGTGTCACCTGCAGCAAGTGTCTTCTACTATAGCCTCGGGCTAACCAAAGCCTTGTGAGTGGATTTGGTAGACGGAAACTGTTTGTGTGTCTGTGTTTGTCCCCCACCATCGCTTGACAACCGATGTTGGTGTGTTTACGTCCCCGTAACTTAGCGGTTCAGCATGAGAGACCGATTAAATAAGTACTAGGCTTACAAAGAATAAGTCCTGGGGGTCGATTTGTTTGAACGTATAGATATTTAGACATTCACATTATATATGATGTATACCCTAAATGTTATATATACTATGGTGTGTATGTACACATATACATAGATAGATAGATAGATAGATAGATAGATAGATAGATAGAAAGATAGACAGACAGACAGACAGACAGACAAACAGACAGACAGTTAACTAAGTTTTTCTTCTATATGATAATGATGATGATGATGATGATGATGATGATGATGATGATGATGATGATAATGTTTCTTTCATAAATCTGACATAAAACACAAGTTGTGTGTAATGATATTCAGTAACCTATCTCACTGTTTACTAGCGCAGACTTCCAGACATTCCGACATTTTGCAGTGTTATTACCCAGCTCTTGTTACACATTTCTCCCTGTGACTCCTATGATTTGATCAGCTCTGAACTGTCTCATAACGGTTCCGATGTCTACTATTAAAAAGAAGAAAAACTCGCAAATATTTAGATGTACGAAAATGGAATTTCATTTAGACTATAGTTTGGGATATTTTTTTTTACTTTTTGTATTTTTTTTTTCATTTTTATATTTTTATTTTTATTTTCACATTCTACAACCAGAAATATCTATACCCGTTAAATGCATCGCATGTATGTGCATAATGTAATCTAAGTATGTAGAGTATGTATGTAATGTGATGTATCGTTGCATCCATGTATATGCATAGAATGTGAAATATATTTATGTATATGTAAGTGTATATGTCTGTATGTAACTATGTAATGCGGTGTATATACGTATGTCCACCATACATAAAGCTTTCACGTGTATGTAATGTTAGATTTGATCGCGTGCACGCGCGCGCACATACACACATCCACACAAACACACGCACTTATATACTTAAATACACATTATATACATACATATGTATATATATATATATTTTATTTTATATAAAAATATATGATATAGTTATATCAATATGTTACATATTAATTTATATATATATGTGTGTGTGTGTGTGTGTGTGTGTGTGTACGCGTGTGTGTGTATGTGTGCATGTATATATTTACTTGTTTGACTGCGGCCATGCTGGGGAGTCACTTTGAAAGGTTTATTAGTCGAACAAATGGACCCTATGGCTTATTTTTTAAAAACCTAGCACTTATTCTATCGGTCTCTTCTTCTGAACCGCTATGTTACGGGGATATAAACACCAACACCGGTTGTCAAACGGTGGTGGTGGACAAACACACATACATAAACACATACATACATACATACATACATACATACATACATACATACATACATACATATGGCTGTGGCTGTGTGGTAAGTAGCTTGCTTACCAGCCACATGGATCCGGGTTCAGTCCCACTGCGTTACACCTTGGGCAAGTGTCTTCTACTATAGCCTCGGGCCGACCAAAGCCTTGTGAGTGGATTTGGTAGACGGAAACTAAAAGAAGTCCGTTGTATATATATATATATAT
>NC_068991.1:31655476-31657196 GCF_001194135.2 Octopus bimaculoides
ATATATATATATATATAAGGTTACAATGAATAGCTTATGTCGATGTATACATACATATATACATACAAATATATACGCAGAATATAAGTGAGTGTGTGCATGTTGATACATATCTGAATATGTGTGAGTTTGGTTGTGCATGTGAGTATAAATATGTAGGTATAAGTGGGCGCGTAAAAGATGAGGAAATAATATATCACAAGCAATGGGATGATTGATAGATGTGTATAGGGGAGCTTTGATTATATACACAGACACACATTCACACAACGACATAAATACATACACACTTACATATACATCATATTTATAAAGTATAAATATTTATCTTGTGTGTATATCTGTGTGTATGTGCAGGGAGAGCTGGGTTTTTTCATAAATCATATATGAGAGAAGCCATGAATATCTGACAACTTATAAAACTTCAGTATCCATAAATGGGTTATTGGATGAAGAGTAAGTGCTGTGGTGCTCATGCATTTCTGTAAAATATCAAGAGTGCCAATTTTTTGATACATTCAAGACTGTGACGTAAATTTAGACCAATGGCAGCTTGTCTCTATTATAAATGTAATTGCATGTATGCGGGTCTATATTTGTATGTGTATATACATTTGCTGTTTAATATGTATAAGCAATTGCAATATATGCAAACGAATCTAGTCATAACAGCTAAACACTGGTTTGTGGCTGATTTAAATAGCAATCACTATAATATTCTCTTTGTAACTGGAAGCATGAGAATGTGCTTGTCTTCTTATAAGAGGTCAAAAAACCTTGTGTGAAGAAATATAAAAAGATGCACTCAGCAGCTGTTTAGAAGCTTGGGT
This sequence comes from Octopus bimaculoides, assembly GCF_001194135.2. Taxonomy (NCBI): domain Eukaryota; kingdom Metazoa; phylum Mollusca; class Cephalopoda; order Octopoda; family Octopodidae; genus Octopus; species Octopus bimaculoides. Next base: position 31,656,307 of record NC_068991.1, read on the forward strand.
GATGAAATAGGAGATTCACTGTTTCGAGACAATGCTCATTTGTGAAGAACAGAGGGAAAAGCTTTGTGCTTTCATTTTAAGCACTGCGTTTACGGAACTGTCTTCTCTTTTCATTTATTTCTCTGCTTGTTGTTGACGAAAGACCACTGTTTAAGTGTTAAATGCACTCACCCCTCTGTTTCTTACATAAATTAATAACCATTATTTTTGATTGTTTGTTTGTTTTTTGTGGCGGGGATTGTCTTTTTTTCGTTTTGCTGTTTTGTTCCTGCAACTTTTTGGGTATTTCATTACCATATATATTCTAGTACACAGACTTCTAGGTTGCCGCTGAAGTTAATTTATATTGGTTTCAGGAGACTTAGCGACAATATAGAAGTTGCTTCTCTGGTTCATTTGTTGCACTATTATGTATTTTACGCGGAATATTTGTGTGCATATGTCTATGCATGTGTGTATGGGTGTCTGTGTATGTGTGTGAATGTGCATACATGTGAATGAGGGAGTGCATATGCGTGGGCATTATGCATGTGTGAGTGTGCATATGTGTAATTGCATTACATATAGGTACATTTGCTTTATTGTGTTTAAATATTGTATCTATGTGCTGTGTGTCATGTTGCGTATGTGTATGTATATTTATAAATTTGTATATATGTATACCTGTGTGTATGCGTGTATGTGTGCATGTATGTGTGTATGTATATATGTATTTATGTCTATTAGTACGTGCATGTATGTGTATGCATGTATATATGTATATGTGTATGTGTTTATCTTCGTGTATATAATATATATATATAATATAAATAATATATATATATATACATACGTATATGTACATACTCACATCTATACGTATATATATATGTGCATATGTGGGCACAGGA
>NC_068991.1:31657756-31658374 GCF_001194135.2 Octopus bimaculoides
ATATACATATATATATATACTATTTATATTATTATATGATTGAACGCCACGCATCCTCTTCCAAGTACGTTTTATTTTAATTCTGATGCGCACTCTATACGATCATTTTACTCTTTCGTTTTTCTCGCTTTCTCTCTCTTATTCTTTTCCCTCCTCTTCTCCCACTATTCTATCCTATTACTCTGTCCTTCTCTCTCTCTCTCTCTCACTCTACCTCCTCCCTTGCTCACGTGGCTCCCACGTGACCATCGGCCATTTTTCTTTCTTATCTTAACTTGTGTTTCTTTCTTTCTCTCCGTTGTAGCTGGAACAAGGAAGACGTGTTCTTGTCTGTCTCCTGTCCAAGCTTGATTTACGCGTTCGCTAACACAACCTCGTTTAGGCTTTGCAGCCCTTCCTGTTTGTTTTCATTGTCCTGTTTGTGTTACCAATTTTGATCCTCCGCAAAAATCCCAAATTTTATTTAATTTGCTTTGCGGGAGCAACTGTTTTATAGAAAGCGTATATTGTTCTTAAATGCTCGAAATGCGAGAGTAGAAAAACCGCCAACAACTCGTACTTTGTATTTTTTTTTTGTTCACATTTCATGACGTCCTGTACCCACATGTACATATATAT
>NC_068991.1:31660445-31663471 GCF_001194135.2 Octopus bimaculoides
AAAAGAGTCAGATAGAATAAGTACTAGGCTTACAAAGAATAAGTCCTGTAATCGACTTGTTCGATTAAAGGCGGTGCTCCGGTATGGCCGCAGTCAAATGACTGAAACAAATAAAAGAATAAAAGAATATATATATATATATATATATATATATATATATACAGAGAGAGAGAGAGGGGGGGAGAAAGAGAAATAATATATAGATACATACATAGATACATACTTAAATACATATATACAATATATGTATGCATGGATGAATGTATAGATTTGCATATGTATGTATGTATGTATGTATGTATGTATGTGTATGTATGTATGTGTATGTATGTATGTATGTATGTATGTATGTATGTATGTGTGTGTATGTATGTATGTATGTATGTATATACGTACTTGTGTACGTACGGAGCAGCGGTATTTAATCCTTATAGAACGTGAAAATGCGATCAGAAATAATATAAAGTTCCAATATCTTATTCTGAAGAAAATAAATAAAATGGTAATTCCTGAGATCCTTGCTCTCAAATTGCAAATTTTGGACATTATTCACATTACAACTGTTTCGAAGAAGAACTCGCATCCTCCAGAAAAAGAAATACAAAATAGCTTCTTTTTTATTTACTTTTTATTTTTGTCCTGGTCAGTCTTATGTTTCATCGAGCGAACACAATGATAAACACTTATAAGTACATAGATATAAGTAAGTACGTATGCTTATACACGTGTGCGCGCATCTATGCATGCATCTGTGTGTGTGTGTCTTGTGTGTGTGCGTGCGCGTCCTAGATACGCAAGGAAGAAGAGGAGGCCCAGTGAATTCTGTCACTCTATTTCTAAAACTTTTAATGTTTTAAGTCTCAGATTTTCCGAATAACTTGAGTTTCGTCACTGAGATTTTGTCACAAATATCACGCCATTTGATACATTTTAGTCGACCTTACACCTAATGTTGGCCCCTCAAACATATTTCCTTGTATCAAAAATTCCTCCAAAAGTATTTGAACTCGAATGCTTAGAATGTTTGTAAATCTAGAAAATAGGGACAAAAGAAATAAGAAATACATAAAACTAAATTGAATTATAAGATAAAAAGATATTTCTATCTATTCACAGCCATGGCTGTATGGTAAGAAACTTGCTTTCCAGCCACATGATCCTGGGTTCAATGCCACTGCGTGGTTCCTTCCTACTTTGGTTCAGGCCGATCAAAACCTTGTGAGTGGATTTGGTAGATGGAAATTGAATGAAGCCCGTCGTTTATATCTATATATATTTGTGTGTGTGTGTGACTGTGTTAGACCGTTTGATAAGTGGTGTTGGTGTATTTACGCCCCCGTAGCCTAGCGGTTCGGTAAAAGAGTAAGTACCAGGCTTAAAAAAAGTACTTGGGTCGATTCATTCGACTAAAAATTCTTCAAGACGGTACCCCAATCTAATGACTGAAACAAGTAAAAGATAAAAAAATAAAATATTTCAGTTGTTGCTATTTTTGTTTTTCGGGTTGCATGCGATAATCGTAGAGAAAGAGTGCGCTTCCTCGATGAAACGAGACAACGAGTTACGTTTTTCAGAAAAATTATAAATAAAAGGCAGGTTAATTCCGTTTGCCAAGAATTTATACCAATATCATTTAGAATGAATAATAATAACCCTTTTTTTTTATTTTGGCATAAGGCCAGTAAATCTGGAGGGGGTTCGATGTAACTGGTACTTATTTTATCGACTCAAAAAGGATGAAAATCAGAATCAACTTCGGAATTAGAAGTCAGAACATAAAGACGGGCGAAACGCTGCCTAGCATTTTGACCGCCTGCAAACAATTCTGCCATTTCACTGTCTTCAGTACAAGAATTATCTTATCGTTTCTTTCACTTGTTTCGGTCATAAGACTGCGGTCACGCTGGGGCTCCACTAGGAAGAATTTAATCGAATGAATCGACTGCAATACTTTTTTTTGTAAGACTGATTCTTATTTTGTCTGTCTGTACGGTCGAAATGCTAAAGGATGTAAACACACCAACACTGTTGTCATGCAGTGCTGGACAAATACAGATACAAAGACACACACATATACACATATACATATATATATATATATATATATATAGAGAGAGAGAGAGAGAGAGAGACAGACAGACAGACAGACAGACAGACAGACAGACAGAGGTCACAAAAGTGACAGAGGGTACTGACTAGCATTATTATTGCTAGAAAGAAAAGTTAAAACAACTCAAAAGCCACAGAGCACTATCTTAATGACTGACAAAGTCCCCAGCGTCTATAGTCGGATCGACAATTTGGGATCTTGATGTAGACCATCTTAATCCTCATCAGCGACCCTTAACACCTAGGGTTAAACTCTACCTCTGTCAGTCATATAAGAAAAACTGTTGAAAACATGTGCTGATTTTCGAGTAAAGCGGTTGAAAAACTCACCAAGTACTCCGAATTGAAAGTGGAAATGGCAAGACTGTATGGAATGCGAGAGGATAATGTAAAAGTGATACCAGTGGTGATCAGAACGTTGGGCTCAACCTGATTGAAACTCCAAAACTTCTTAAGGCAACTAGAAATCCCATGCAGGATTGGTATCTTGCAAAAAGCATCCTTATTGGGCACAGCGCACATCTTAAGTAAAGTATTATATGTCTGAAGTCTTTGTTGTGACTTGACAGATCACTAAAGACTCCGATGCATTTTTACCTACACTATGTTACGAAGGAATAATTATAATAATAATAATAATAATAATAATAATAATAATAATAATAATAATAATAATAATAATAAGCAACGGACCATGATAAAACGATGGCAAGAAAAGCCCCTACATGGTAAATACTGGGCTAAACTAAATGCGAAAGAAATAGACAGAGAAAAATCCCAGCAATGGCTGAGAAGCTCAGGACTCAAAGCAGAGACTGAAAGATTTTTAATTGCTGCACAAGACCAGAGCCTCCCCACCAGCAATTACCAAAAACACATAATGAAAAGAAATATAACAAGTAACTGTAGAATATGTG
>NC_068991.1:31664456-31667559 GCF_001194135.2 Octopus bimaculoides
ACCATTCTGCTAACTCACCGCCTCATAATAATGATGATGATAATAATAATAATAATAATAATAATAATAATAATAATAATAATAATAATAATAATAATAATAATAATAATAATAATAATAATAATAATAATTCATAGGCACAAGGCCTGAATTTTTTTTCCTTTTGGTGGTTGGACAAGTCCTTTATATCGACCCAGTGCTCAACTGGTACTTATTTCGTCGATCCTGAAAGGATGAAAGGCAAAATAGAGGAGGACAATGGAATATATCGCCCCAATAAATGACTGGTATTTTCTTTACCGTTTCCAGGTGTGTGAAAACAAAGTTGACAACAGCGGTTTTTGTCCGGCATTCCACTAATCCACTACCCTACCTCATCAGTCAAACCCCATATCCGTCGTGTACCGGATAAACATGTTACCGAATAACGACAACAACATATACATATATTTTCTTTTTTTACTACAACAAGGACCCATTGATTCATATAATGTTTATTATAATTGGATTAGAAAACAGGTGGGATATATACACATGGTTTTATATGAAACAACAGAGAATGGAACGGAAACGTTATACAACGTTATACAACATGACATAAGAAATAGCTAAACATAGATAAATCAGTAAGCATCTGTGTGTATATGTATGTATGATTGCACACATATATAAATACATGCATACATGTGTGTATACATGCAATTGAGTCAATAATAAATTAAAATAGACATATATGTACCATGATTAATGTATAAAAACTGATGATGGGCCAAATACTCGCTGCTGACAAAACCCAGAGACATAAATTCGCATTTAGCAACGAAACTACGACTGCTAAACGATTCTTTTTTTTTTTACACTGTATGTATCTATGAGATAATGAGAGGAAAAAGCCTAATTAACTGCGCTTTTTCCTCTCATTATCTCTAAGTATGATACACAGATTGATATATGTATATATGTATGCATATATGTGTGAGTTTGTATGTATATACTTTTACTAGTATATATATATATACTAGTAAAAGTCAGATTGACTCTTGCTTGCTTGCTTGCAATGTTACTCAACCAAACTGGCGCATAATGGGAGAATACCATGAATTAAGTTTACCCTGAAATGTTAATACGAACGGAATGATACAGGTTTCGCGTAAATTGGTAAAGTGGTTTTCGAGATATTAGAGGCATAAATACCCAAAACGGTACATAATGAGAAAATGTTCCGAAAATAATCTTCATCCTGAAAGGAAAGATATTCTTATTTTTCTATTAGACACTGAGTTGACAACGAAAAAATACGATTTTTTTTTACAGTAAATGTTTCTATTTTCGCTTTTGCTAAATACTAGATTTTAATCATTTAGAAATATTTTTAAGTGACTGTGATTTCAAAAGTGTAAGTTGTTTGTACAGTAAGTATTTATATTATAGCTTTCTTTAAACAGACAATATTTTAATGTTTTTTAAAATTATTTTCAAGTGAATACCCTTACAAAAAAATTCTTTTGGCATATGTAAAAAATAGTTTAAAGTGAAAATTACTTTAAAAATACGGTAAATATTTCGTAAAAGTTCCGTTCGTAACCTCGGTGGGAAATAGTTTTTTACCAATGGTTTTTTTAATTTCCAGTGGATTCAATGTATCTCACATCCAAAGATTTGGCTGCAATTTCTAGCACGCCCTACTACCACGTAACAGCTATTTGCGATAAAGGACCCGAGATGCATGTTACGTGGTAGCAAGGTGTGCAAGACATAGCAGCCAAATCTTTCCTGTTCTGGGGAAAGGAGCCGTTTACACATGATTTCGATGTCACATTCGTTGAAAGTATGTGAAATAACCTGGAAAAGAAAAATACCCACAAAACAAAACTTCATTGCTAGGTAACTCAGAGTTTCCCGGAGACCGAACGGGTCACGGGTAGTCTAGTCTAATATATATATAAAACAGTAAATACATGGGGAGGAGTACAAAAAGTAGTCTGAGTGAGAAGGCAACAATGACAACAACAAGCATAACAATGGAAACAATAACAGCATTAACAAACAAGGAAGAAATAGGGACTCCAAGAAATCAGTGAGTTGACAGAGGGGAGAAAGGAAATGAAGTTGGGGTATCAAGTTACTTGGGAATATAATTTATACGAAAGGAATCGTGATTCTATCTCTATGTACCATCCTTCTCCTCCCCTTCCTCTCCTCATCATCATCCTCACTACCACAACCACCACCACCACCATCATCATCATCCCTATCATCAACACTACTATCATTATCAGCATCATCATCATCACCATCACCATCGTCACCATCATCATCATCACAACCGACACAGTTCTCATCATCATCATCATCATCATCATCACCACTACCGTCATCGTCACCATTATCACCACCATTGTCATCACCATCAACAACCCACCATCATCACCACCACCAACATCACCATGATCATCGTCACTACAACTACCGCCGCCACCACTACCATCATTTCCATCGTTACTATCGCCATCAATCTCACCACTATTATCACTGCCTTTGTCGACACCACTATTTTCATCACCACTACTTTCATCACCGCCACTACCAGCACTATAAGCAACATCCCTACCACCACCACCTTTGCCATCATTCCCATCACCACACTCGTTTCGTCATCACCACCACCATAACTAATGAACAAAGGGCCTATCCAATTTAATCTGTTTCATAAAACGACGAATTGGTAGCTGGTTAGACGATCGAGGCGACAGTCCTTCGGTATTTGTCTCGGATCTCTATGCTCTGAGTAAAGATTCCGTCCAGGATCACATTACATTCAACATCTTCAACATCGAACCTTGGTCAAAATTGTCTCTGATCTGCTATCGTAGCTAACACCCACTGTAGTTGTGATGTCTCAAACGACAGGAGGCAATGGTCACGTAACTGAATCTCCAGAAAAATCGAAAGACCCGCGTTGCAAACATCAGCAGCAACAGCAACAGCAGCAGAAATAGAAGCAGCAGCAGCGGCGGCGGCAGCAGCGGCAGCAGCGGCAGCAGCGGCAGCAGCGGCAGCAGCGGCAGCAGCGGCAGCAGCGGCAGCAGCGGCAGCAGCGGCA
>NC_068991.1:31668290-31669738 GCF_001194135.2 Octopus bimaculoides
TGAGTTTAAATTCAGCCGAGATCGACTTTGCTTTCATCTTTTCAGGGTAGCTTAGGAGTCGATGTAGTCGCCTATTCCCTACCTACAATGCTTCAGACCTTGTGCATATAGAGTAGTAGTAGTAGTAGTAGTAGTAGTAGTAGTAGTAGTAGTAGTAGTAGTAGTAGTATTCTCATGAAATAATTCTTTCTGCTAAAAAATCTGGTACTCTGTCAGTTACGACGACGAGTGTTCCAGTTGATCTGATCAACGGAACAGCCAGTTCGTGAAATTAACGTGCAAGTGGCTGAGCACTCCACAGACACGTGTACCCTTAACGTAGTTCTCAGGAAGGTTGAGCATGACACAGAATGTGATAAGGCTGACCCTATGAAATACTGGTACAACTCATTTATGCCAGATGAGTAGACTGAAGCAGGGAATCGAATTCACATCCTTACGATCGTGAGCCGAATATCCGAACCACTAAACCACGTGCCTTCATTTCTTTCTACAAAAACACGAGACAAATACATTTAACGTAAGAGATGCAGGAGAAGTGGTGGTGGTGGTGGTGGTGGTGCTGCTGCTGCTGCTGCTGATGATGATGATGATGATGATGATGATGATGATGATGATGATGATGATGGTGGTGGTGCTGGTGCTGATGCTGGTTACGATGATGCTCATGTCAGTAATGATGATATTGGTCGTGATGGTCCTGACGGAAGTGTTGGTGGAGATGATGTTGAAAGTTATGGTGGTGCGATGGTGGAGATGGTTGGTGGTCGTCTTCGCGATGATAATAATGTCGCTGAGGATGACGCTAGTGGTGGTGGTGGTGGTGGTGCTGGTGGTGGTGGTGGTGCTGGTGCTGGTGATAATATCAGTGTTAGAAATTGGAATCTTTTCTCTTCCATTTATTCCCGTGTTTTTAACAGTGTATCTTAGCTCTGATCCGATGTTTGACAATTTGTTAAAACTGCGCAACACAGCAACAACAATAATAACAGCAATAACAACAGCAAAAACACCAACAGCAAGGGCAACAACAACAACAACAGGCCGAAAGAGACAGTGAAAAGATTAGGATTTCAAAATTAATAACAAAATATAAAATAAGATGTTAATTTTGTTCAATTTTTGTTTGTGTTTTTAATTTTCTCTTTAATTCCATAGAAGTAAGCAGGCGTTATTACTTAAAAGTCTAATTTGTTAATAAATTATTAAATAGTAACAGGCAAAGAAGTGAAAGCAATAAAAGAAGCACAAGAACAAGACCAACAACAACAACAACTGCATCAGGAAAAGTGATCAATTAAAAATAGTTTTCAATCATAACTTAATTTAAAATGTTTACACCAGATTTTTCACGCTCGTTCCAACGAAACAAGAAATTGCTCTGTTCATATAATTAATTAGACTGTAGTCCGTATATATATATATATATATATATATAAATATATATA
>NC_068991.1:31671689-31675867 GCF_001194135.2 Octopus bimaculoides
ATATATATATATATATATATATACATATATACGAGTGAGTAGACAAACGAAAGAAGGGCACTCAACACATTTATTGGGAGTTACATGTATAGATCAAAACAGTTTGATTCAGACTCCTTGCTACTCTGAGTTTCAAGCGTGTGGCCAATCTTCGGTCATTGGGTTCTGAATGAGAGTTCAACGGAAGAGTGTCAATGTTTACAACTGGATGCTAACCTGCAATTGGTCCAGAATGGTCACATGGTACAACAGTTTGATGTTGGTATTTCAGTGACAATAATTAGTTGGAAAATACCGCATGGTGAACAGGAAACGGACCGCGTGATGAACAGGATATCGACCGCGTGGTAGACAAGAAATCGGTCGTGTGGCTGGCAGTAAATAAAAAAAGGAGCAGTATATGTACATGTACATGCCCATATAACTGCGTGTATGCGTCCGTATTTATACGAGTGTGTATGTGTGCTTAGATGTAGATTCACACATCCAGAAGCGCGCACGCGCGCACGCATACACGTACACACACACGAAGGCACAGACGCACACACATACACACGGACACACACGCGTGTACACCTTTATCTCCATGTACATAAGCACACGAGCACACGCACGCGCGCGCACATACACAAGTGTGCACACGTACATACATGCACACGTACATACATGCACACGCACAGGTGTATATGTATATGTGTGCGCATGCGCCGCGCACATCCATGCGCATGCATACGGTGAGTAGATGCATATGAGCACTCACGCATATATACTCGTGCAGTCATGCACAAGGCGTGATATACAAGAGGTGAGAGTATGCAGGTAGGCAGACATAGAGAAGTGTTGGTGATTGGTGATTTAAGGTGTAGTTCATGGGGGTTAATTAGTGACGGTTATCTTGGTCCAGGTGGTGCTAGGGGTGGCTTGTACTAAGAAAGTACATCCAGGTTGTCGGCAGCCAGTGGCTTGAAATTTACCAGAAGGGTAAACCTCTGGTGACAGCAATACGATACCTCATATCTTTTGTTGTTCGCAGAAGCACAGCTGGCAATTAGGAGCGCCGGAAGAATGTGGCGGCGCCCTGTTGATAACAGTCCACTTGATGCTGGGTGTTTCCTCTTGGAGGTCACGATGTCTTCAGAAAAAGCGCGACAGGGAAGTGGAGTTCGCTCTGTCCCTGGATCTAAAGGAATGCAAGTGCTGGGAATATCTTCCCTTGAAGTCATTGGCTAACATGCCTGTGTAATGCGTAGTAATGCCATCGGTTGGTATAAGGGTGGCTTTGTATACTACAGCCGTTGAGAGTCACGATCCTCCTAGATGGCAGGTGGTAGGGTTTCGGCAGTTGCAGGTTGGGGTTGGGGGCTGTGTAAGTGCGTTTTTACGTCTGTTGATGTTTGCAATGTTAGATGTGATGTTGTCTAAGCAGGAGTAGCTTACCTTGACATTATGGGGGTTGAAGAGTTATGTCCTCTAGGGAAATATTTCTTTATTAACGACAGGGTGCCCTTAGTTATGCTGATAGAAATGTCTGGGTTAAATTGGGGTGGGGTTATACCTGATTATTTTCTTTTTCCTAATTCTCTTGGGATGAGGAGAGGGGGTTTGGGGTTCGTCTACGTACGTGAGCTTCTCAGAAAATCTGCTCGTTGTAGTAGGGAGCCGCCCTATTAAAGATCCCCCTGCTTGCTGAGAGTTTAGATACCCGTTTGCTAATGCCTGAAACAAGGTTTCTAATTACAGTGGAGGGGTGGCTTGAGCTCTTGTGGATATATACCGTTTTTTCATTAGGCTTCCTGTAGGGATAATATCTGCCGGTGTTCAGGTGTAAGGTTACTCCAATAAATCGACCTTAATCAGGTTGGTAGTAACTGTTATGGATAGTCCGAACTCTTCGAATATTTTTATCAAGTCCTTCCTGAACCTGTCTATGGCGTGGTTATTCATATAGCTTGAGATAGCCAGGCCATCGTCCTATATAGGGCCGACGTATGTGGATGGGTACATCTCTTGAGGATATCTAAAATGTATAACCCGACGAGGTTGACGATTTCAGCTACGGCAAAGACATCAAACAATGGATCGCCTTCTTTCTTCACCCAGAAGGAATCGTTATGGACCAGAATTGACTTTCTGGCATTCATGATGATTCTGATCATGAATCACTAGTGCTGGTAAATTGTCCAGCAAAAACTAGGGCCTTCATGAAGAGTGGCTTAGATATGGAAGGGTAGAAGTCAACAATGTCGAACTGGGTGCATTTGCAGGCTGATTTATTCCGATTCTGCGGACCAGTCTATTACAGCTGCGCTGCAGTTCCATCCAGTCAACCCTGTAGCCCTTCTGATGTCAGATTTTATTGTATATATATATATATATATATATATATACACTCACGTGCATAGATAGCGAGAGAAATGGAAACGAAACGACAAGGCTGCAAATATATTTTTACAGATTTTCTTTGATGCAAAGGAATATTAGAAAAGCTTCCAAAGGATTTGATGAAAATAATTTCCTTTCATTTTTCTCTGATATTATTTTTGAATTGTGGAAATCAAAAGGGTTTCGTTTTGCCTTCATTTACTGAAAGGGTTTATAAAACAAAAGCAGTACAAAAATGAATGGTAATAGTTAAAGGGATTTATTAAAGAAATTAAGATAATTCTATCCAAAGGAATATTTTGTAATTATTGATGTACATATGATTGTGTGTATATCTGCAGCACTTGTTTGTATACGTGTGTGCACGTTAGTGTGAGTACACACATACAAATACACACACACACAAACACACACATTATTTATAAATACACTATTGTGTGCGTGTGTGTGTAATAACTAGAAACACATGAACTTCACAAGGTACATATTTATTCGTCTAATTGAGGCGCGCGCACACACACACACACACACACACACACGCAGACACACACACACACACACACACACACACAACAGTACAGAAGAGTTACAAAAATGTAGCTGAAGTCAAATACAACCAGAAGCTAGACATTTAAGGTGTTCAAACTCATGTGAGCGTCCATTTTTGCAGACATGTGTTGGGTTCTATGTGACTTAATGTGAAATCTCATGTACATGGTGGCATGGACAAGACTCTATAAGATAGATAGATAGATAGATAGATAGATAGATAGATAGATAGATAGATAGATAGATAGATAGATAGATAGACAGACAGACAGACAGACAGACAGACAGATCGATAGATAGATGGATAGATAGATAGATAGATAGATAGATAGATAGATAGATAGATAGATAGATAGATAGATAGATAGATTCGTTCATTCATTCATTGTTTTGTATTTCATAGGTTTTTAAAATAATTTAAACATTATTGACATATTTGTGGTGGAGGCACTAAATTGTTTGGTGTGACATTATACAAAATGCTTGATAATTTGCTATGTAACAAGTATATGGGAATATGATGGGATTCAGTGGCATGAAGATGTGGAGTGCTTGATATGGTCCAATCTGATTGAGCTGTTTCAAGAACTGAAAACTTTTCAAATGATGGACGCATTCTTATCAGTATATACTCAGTTAAACACCACGCAGTAGGTTGTTCTACACCGAGTCATCAACATCTGTTATAATTGATGAAACCAGTTACATTATTGTTCACTGCATTTAACAGAGTTACAGAAGATGTGGCGTTAAACGTCATGTCGAACCGAGTCTAAAAGTCGAGTTTACAAAAATTTATATATATGAAAATGCCTTACTGTGATTGATTTTGCGTGTATATATGTATGTGGTTGTTTATTGCATTTCTACCGATAGAAAAAGGAAATATATATATTAATATGCATGGTGGTTGTCTACTCCTTAAACAGAGTTTGACCACCTCCTGCACCTACACCTTAGCCCTTTCATGGCGTCTGATGTGGCTTTTTAACCCAGACAGTGTTTTGAAAAAACACCCACACAGATTGCACCTCTGATTTGCACTACCAATACCTGCAAGTAAGTTCTGCTCATTGTGGATCCTAACATGTCTTTTAAGACCCCCATTGGATTTGCAAACCCTCTGGCACACACCACATTCAAACGTGTGTACAGACATATAATCAGAATAGCTGGGTGAGGTTTGTTTTCCATGGGTTCGCAGGTGAGATTTGAGGCCAGCCAAGGACAGACATGGTCTGTCACAG
>NC_068991.1:31680715-31683733 GCF_001194135.2 Octopus bimaculoides
TTAAATTTGTATACGCAAATTAAATCTAGCCATGGAGGAATGTAGTGGCGGACAAAAAACAAGACAGGAAAACAAACAGAAAAGGCTTTACGGCCAGACGAGAAAAATTATGTTTGTATGAACGCTGTGAAGCACGAACTTGAAAGGGACAAAGTGGTGCGTGCGTTTGCTCGGCGAAAGCCAAGGAAGGAAAGGATTATTGACCGGAAGCTTTTGACCATGCCGGTGTAAAGGGAAGAGAGAGAGTGGTAGAGGGAGAAACAAAGGGAGGAAGTAGAAGAATAGGTGAGCAACGAGAGGAAAAGAGAAAGAGAGGAAATACGAGGGGGAATACACACACACACACACACATACATATACACGTGCGCGCGCGTGTATATGTGCGTGCATATCTTTTATCCTTCTATTTGTTTCAGTCTTTAGACAGAAGAAATTTTAGCCAAATAAATCGACTCTAGTACTTTTCTTTTTAAGCCAGGTACATTTTTATTTGGTCTCTTTTGCCGAGCTACTAAATTACGAGGACGTAAACACACCAACACCGGTTTTCAAGCGGTGGTGGGATGAAACACAGACACAAAGAAACACACACTCATATAGCCACACACACACACTCACACACACAAACACAGCGCGCGTGCACATACACACACAATTATATATATATATATATATATATATACATAGGACGGTCTTCTTTCAGTTCCCATTTACCAAATCCACTCTGGAGGCTTTGGTCAACCCGAGGCTATAGTCAAAGACACCTGCCTAAGACGCCACGCAGCGGGACTGAACATGGAGTGTATTTATACTGTTTCTACAAAATATAGCAGCAACTTACCTTCAAATCACTCTACTGGATTAAAACTAAAAGACGTATTAGAGAGATAATTACAGCCAGATTACTTTTGGCTTAGTTCTCTTCTGTCAGACTTCATTAGGATTTAAACAGCAATAAGCTGTAAAAGAACATTAAGAGCTTCCAGTCAGAGTAGATAGTATTCTCCATTGTCTGTATCAAGTGGCAGCTGCCTGAAAACATCAACGAGAGATTCGACCATGAATGGTTGGATAGCGTAGTAGAAAAGAGAAATAATAAAGACAGCAAACAATACACAATGGTATTGTGGAAAAGGTTTGCTTTGCTAGACGTAACAAAGCATGAAGGGCAGTGCATGGTAGACAAGTCAATGTATTTTACACGTCTCAAAACAGCTTATACGACTGACTACACTTGACCAAGAAAACTCCCTTTTAGAGAAAATACAATAAACCTAATACATACACACACACGCACACACACACACACATATATATGTGTGTATATATATATATATATATATATATATATATATATATATATATATATATATATATATATATATATATATATATCACGGTTCAGGACGAGAATTCCAAAAGTAAACACAACAAAAACACTGGGGTATACGAAGTGGTGTCAAAAAGTTTAATAAAAAATAACTCATTTACCTAAGTTTTAACATCATCTTCTTCGAAATAGTCACCTTGCACAGCAATACACCGGTCCCAGCATTCCTGGTACTTTTGGAATCCGGCCTGAAAGTCGTTTTCTCTAAGCGAGTCGAGGACCTTCTGCAATTTGCTCTTAATCTCGACAACAGTGTTAAAGCGGTGACCTTTGAGCTGCATTTTCATCTTGGGGAAGAGATGGAAGTTCCCAAGTGCTAAATTTGGTGAATAAGGTAGGTGCAGAAGTGATACCATGTTGTTCTTGGCAAGAAGCTCACGAGTGAAGATAGCTCGGTGACAGGGTGCATCGTCGTCATAAAGAATCCAATTCTTCGCCCTCCACAGATCGGGTCGCTTTCGCCGAATGTCCTCCCTCAAACACTTCAAAATGTCATCGATTGTCCTCCGACAATCCTCATGCATAAGTTGATGAATATTTTCAACATTTCTGGCGATGATGCTTGTGGTAGGTCTTCCAGATCGCTCATCGTATTCCGGGGACGTTCTTCCGCTTTTAAAGCGCCCATGCCACTCGAAACATTACTTCGTCGCCGTTAGTTTGTCGAAGCATGCTCAATATCTCTGAATTAGGCATCCCAAGTTTAACGCAAAATTTCACGTTGGTTCTTTGTTCCAACTTTCCGTCCATGACAAAAATTGAAGAATACAGCATACACGTGATCACAAAAACACAAATTTCACAACTTGCGAATTGAACACAGCGATGTCACTCTTCATGAAGATCACTACTAGCGCTCACTGCTGCCATTTGTTGACGCACTACAGAACTAGTCCGAGAACTTTTTGATACCACTTACAGTTGTGATGATGGTCAGTGCCCCAGCTGATGTAAATATCTCTCAAAGTTGTATACAAAGCAAATAAAAATAATATGTATGTGTGTGTGTGTGTATACATCATGTCTTGTATGAGTGTGTGTGGAATTGATCGTGGACATTATGCCAAGTATACGGCCACATTCATGCACGTTTTCCCCCTATTACAGAGCTATGAGGGAAAATATTTATATTGGGGATTGTATAAAGAAGAGTTCCAACTTGTGTCAATCAATCAGTAGGGCAACAGACACCCGGAAAACCTTTCAGAAGTTTCCTATTTCAGCCCACTGCTGCTACACACACACACGCACGCACGCACGCACACACACACACACAATCACTCACATATATATACATGAGAGCAAATCTTCCTCAGATCACACAAACTACCGTTTAGGAAGTGGGAGATTACGTTAAAGAATATAGACTTTCATATCATGAAAACAGTTAAGTATATCAACGTATACGCGCGCGCGCGCACATACACACTCACTCATTCACACACATATATACACACATATATACACACATATAAACGTATTTATATATATGTAGATATACAAATGTCTATATATTTCTAGCCTTGTGAGTGTATTTGATAGATGGAAACTGAAAGAAGCCCGTTTTATATATATCTGTGCGCGTGTGTGTGTGTGTGTGTGTGTGTGTGTGTGTGTGTGTGTGTGTG
>NC_068991.1:31683743-31685323 GCF_001194135.2 Octopus bimaculoides
TGTGTGTGTGTGTGTGTGTGTGTGTGTGTGTGTGTGTGTGTTTTGTGTCTGTGTGATCTGTAAGATATACCTGTTTTTACAGATAAAATTGAAGACATACGCTTTTATAATAACCATACACCTATCCCCTCGTTTTAAAAACTAGACAAAATGACTTCAACGTTCGCTGGGCGAAAAACTGTAATCGATCTTAACCAATTTCTTTATTTGTTAGGCACTCATCAGAGAAATAATACCTACCATGTAACTACAGAGAGATTACTATTTATGGGTATTTATAATGTATACCACCAAGGACTCAGCCAAAATAAGTAGCATAACGGCATATGAGCTGATGGGTTCATTGATAATAGTCTATAAACATGTTTGTACCTTCATACTCTATGATATATAGAGTAGTTATAATATAAAGAGTAGTTAATATTGTTAAAGAACTTATTCAGTTTCTCGTTATGTGCAATTGTTTCGTCGCTTGAAACCCTGAGTAGCAATGGACTGAATCATCAAGTTAGATACGTGTGTGTGTTTGTGTGTATATGTATAGATGTGTGAACGGATGAATAAACGGATAGCGCGAAAGGAGAGAGGAGAAAGAAAGAGTGCAAGAAAAAGGTAGAAAGGGGCGCAGGATGAGTGGGGAAGCAAATATTGGCAAGACAGCTGCCAAGTTAAATTCTTGTTGATGTCAGGTGGAAGTAGAAATTGGAGGGGAAACTTTGGAAAAATGACCCAAGATATGTCTGCCATTATATCCCTTTCCACTTAAAGTATGGCGAGTTTCTAGTAATTTCTCTAAGAACTTGACCTGGCTATCGAATGTCCTTGCTGTATGAGTTTCTGGTTAGACTCTTGGGAATATTAATTCACATGGAATCAACTGAAGACATGTTGCTTTCTTTCTTTTTTCTTTTCTATTTTTTCTTTTTTATAGTTGTTGAGGTTTTTTATTTAGTTTTTAAAATAGATTGACTTCTATTTCGAAGTATTACTCCACCAAATTTCAGTACCACCATTAACACCGCCAAATCTTTAATACCAATTCCTCTAGCACCACAATCACCACCAACAGCACCAACACCACCAACACCACCAACTACCACTACCATTACACCTGCCGCTACTACTACTATTACTACCGCCATCAATATTACCTCCACCAATATCACAATCACCCTCATTTCCACTGCCAGCACCATTAATGTTGCCACCAGCAATACCACTACCATCACCAATTCTAAACCAGTATACCATCATAACCACTACATTATAAAACAACTACACCAATCAATACTGCTGCACAATTATTACTACTATCACCGTTACCACCATCTCCACCATTACAACTACAAAATATCCAATACTATTACTTGTCGTCACTATGGCTAACACCACCACGACCACCATACCTACGCACGTACTACATACGCATACATACATACACATATACATACACATCTGTATGCATACATGTGCATTCTTTCATATGCACATACACACATACGTACATAGAGATAGACCTATGTACATATACATGGCAACATATATATATTGATATATATATATATATATATATATATATA
>NC_068991.1:31685370-31686790 GCF_001194135.2 Octopus bimaculoides
ATATATATACATATATATTCGCACACACATATGCATCCCCCGTATTAATATATTTGTTTAGAAAACAAGATTAACGGACAAACTCTCGATAGACCGACCGACAGACAGGCCGAGTGACAAACGGGTCGTCGGTGAAAACATTGGGATATTTCCGTTGGTCACTCTGCTTTAGCGATCTATAATCGTCGGTCAGTTGTCCAGATTTTATTTAATCACCATTATATACTATCGCATTGTTGGCCAGCATTGACAGAATAATGAAAGTGGCGGCGGCGGAGAGAAACTGATGGGTGAAGAGGAGAAAAAGGAGGACAGGAAGAGAAGGAAAAGAAAAGAGTGGGGGAGAAAACAGTTAAGAGATCAGGAGATAAAGTAATGATGGTGTCTAGAAGATGATGAATATATTCTTAACATACTCCTCTGGTATGAAACGTTTCACACCATCTAAATGTCAACTTCTTTTTACGTTTTATTGGTAGCCATCTTTTCAGCTATAGCATTTTGTGGTCAAGAATTGAATTGAATTAAAGAGTTACTCTGCACAAAGTTAATCTTTCCAGGTCTTTGATTAGGGGTTACTTGGTAAAAACGAGTCCCATGGGATTCTTAGCTCACGTGAACAGGATACACACAAAACCAATATGGTCACTTAGAGGTCATCACTTGATGTAAGGTCTTTTAGAACATTCATTGATTTTCTCTCTCTCCCGCCTTCTCTCTCTTTCCCTCTCTCTCACACACACACACGCACAAATACGCACGCGCGCACATGTGCTCAACTGCAAGCACTCTGCCACTTTCCTTTCCCTGTGGTTGTTAAAATAAATGATAGTAATGAAAACTGCAACAGCAACATCATCATGGGCATGAATTACAGTTGTTGACACCTAGTGAATATCTTTTGGAAATTCTAGTGTGAACCAAAGACAAGGAATTGAAGGAGCATCCACAGGGCCACATAGGCAGCAAAGAATATCAACCAAATCTGAAGAAGCTCGTCCGGTGAATTTTACCTTTGGTACAGCCTTGTCACCTGCAGTTTCTGCTTCTGAGAATTGCGTTAAGGATACATGCGCTTTGGAATATTCAACCATTTACACATTCGTTCAATTTACTTGATGGAACAAGTGAAACCTCATCACCAACCCAGTGGAGAACTCTGTGTGTGTGTGTGTGTGTGTGTGTGTGTGTGTGTGTGTGTGTAAGTATGTGTGTGTACAGTCCATAGATTCTCCGTATAGAAAATACCAGCGCTCAAATGATTTGAACTTATACTTAAGTAGTCATCTTCTGAAAGTTTTCAGTGTTTGCTTTTTTTGTTTTGGTTTGCATGTATGTATATATATATATGCCATGATTAATCGCTGACCAAACATCATTCAATTTTTTTTCTCCGTGTTTTTCTCCTTGTTTTCTCCGT
>NC_068991.1:31687289-31688830 GCF_001194135.2 Octopus bimaculoides
TATATATATATATATATATATATATATATATGGAGTAAAGTTTATTTGCCAACATAATGTGACAGTCCTATACAAAGACGATGTTATTGTTTTTAAACCCCAGGAAAACGTCTTTTCCAGTTGGCTACCGACACACAGTTTGTGCCTATATAGCATATGCAAGGGAGATAATCACTTCCATCTTTAGCCTTACGTGATACTCACAGACCTAGGTTTCTGGGTAGTTACCCGTCCTCAGTGTGAGACAGTCACTGGCTAGTGATGGGACTCTCTCCACTTGCAAATACTATATATTGTTAAGCGACACACAGCCGCTGATCTCATAAAGAGAAAAACAACTTATTTTAAATCTCTGAGCGTGAGATATGCTCAGAATAGTAAAGTTTATTAGCCAACTTAAAAAGATGCATTCCTGGGGCTAAAAAGTAGTAACATCGTCCTTATATAGGTCTGCCA
Organism: Octopus bimaculoides; assembly: GCF_001194135.2. Classification (NCBI taxonomy): domain Eukaryota; kingdom Metazoa; phylum Mollusca; class Cephalopoda; order Octopoda; family Octopodidae; genus Octopus; species Octopus bimaculoides. The sequence goes on from NC_068991.1 coordinate 31,687,746, forward strand.
CATTATGTTGGCAAATAAACTTTAATTTTCGATAGGGTTGCTAGAAATCTCTCGCTCAGAGAATTAAAACAAGTTGTCTTTCTCTTTACAAGATCAGCGATTGTGTGTCGCTTAAAAATATATATATAATATTTGCAAGTGGAGTGTGCCCTATCACTAACCGCTGATTGTCTCACACTGAGGACGTGCAACTACCGAAAAACCTAGGTCTGTATCACGTAAGGCTAGAGATGGGAACGATGACCTCCCTTGCATATACTATATGGGCACAAAATGTGTGTCGGTAGCCAACTGGAAAAGATGTTTTCCTGGGGCTAAAAACAGTAAACATCGCCCTTGTATAGGACTGCCACATTATGTTGGCAAATAAACTTTATTATTCCGTACTGTTACTGCATATCTCTCGCTCAGAGATTTAAAACAAGCTGTTTTTCTCTTTATATGTGTGTGTGTGTGTGTGTGTGTGTGTGTGTGTGTGTGTGTGTGTGTGTGTGTGTGTGTGTGTATGCATATATGAGCATGTGTGTATGTGTGTACATATATACATATATATGTATTACATATATACACATATATAAGTGTACAGGAGCACACTTGGCCCTTCCTGAGCCATAAGGACTCATAAGACCGGTTTCCTAGATTCTGTGATGTATATAGTTTCACAGTGGACTGGACGTCGATCTGTCGCAGGATTAGTCATTTTTGCCAGCTGAGTGGATTGGAGCAACGTGGTGTTTTGCTCAAGAACGCAACATATTGCTCGGTCCAGAATCGAAGCCACAATCTTATGATCATGAGCGCAACACCTTAACCATTTAGCTACGCGCCATCACGCATGTACACATTCGCATGAACATTTATACGTACGTATGTACACATTGCAGAAGCAAATATCTTTCAAGGTTGTACTCAATATACTTTACATAAGCCAACTGTAGAGTTAATATGCATTTATTTATATAAATAATCACACAACAACCGTTTGGTTGAAACGGCTATAGCGTGACCGGTTATATAAGTGTGTGTGTGTGTGTGTGTGTGTGTGTGTGTGTGTGTGTGTGTGTGTGTGTGTGTGTGTGTGTGTG
>NC_068991.1:31690038-31690833 GCF_001194135.2 Octopus bimaculoides
TGTGTGTGTGTGTGTGTGTGTGTGTGTGTGTGTGTGTGTGTGTGTGTGTGTGTGTGTGTGTGTGTGTGTGTGTGTGTGTGTGTATATATAAAGTAATATATATGAACACGGCTGAAGATATAAAATTGTACGACCAATTTTTAGTGCATGAACATTAATTTTTAAAAGGAAAAGCTTTCTAGTGACTCCGAAGCAGGCACATGCATCACAATCATATGTGCGCGAAATGGTGATCTTATATCAAGATAAACAGCGCATGACCTCGCAGGTGGGGCCCAGTTAGAATTTTCTTCAGGTCGAGTAGCCCATCCTGCTCAAAAGGACCCTGAATAAGCTTTGCTTAAGGATGTTGAGCAAAACACACATGTTTCCAAAGGTGAATTATTCAAACCCCATAGAATTCCTCTCATCACATGGCTATGGTGCTCCCCCACTACTTCTGCTCATGATCAGAGACGCTCATATCGTCAGCCACTAAGGGACATGCTCAACTGGTTAAGGTCAAACAACTGACTAGCAAATCTGTGGTATTAAGCAGAATATTTGCAGTAGCCCATCTTTTATACCAAGACATGATAACACTTCCAATCATTTAAGATCAAAAGCTATGAGAGCCACTGCCTGGTACTGCATCCGGGTACTTATTATTATTATTATTATTATTATTATTATTATTATTATTATTATTATTTTATGTTTGACTTTTGTTTTGCATTTGTACAAGTTAGATCCAAGTCTCACCCAGAGACCTCAAGAGACAACAAGTTAGAAGTTCATGTAGGTGTTATGCCTAGG
>NC_068991.1:31693398-31696257 GCF_001194135.2 Octopus bimaculoides
ATTATCTCGGAAGAATCTAACACGCTTTTCATACCTTGCTATGCGGGCAGCTTTAGCACATACCTTTTGCTTGATGGTTTCTATGGTAGCATCAATGTCAACTATGGTTTTTGTTATTATTATTATTATTATTATTATTATTATTATTATTATTATTATTATTTCCTTTTAATCTACATGTTTGTTACAATCACTCACTGAAGAGCGAGTGAAGGATAAGAGATGTTACAGTATGACTGACAGCTTTGGGAGGACTAGTCGCAGGAGTAATAGAGAAATATCTTTATATGATACAACACAGACATTTAAATTGATAGGGTTTTATAAGGATGTAGGCAGTACTTGTTAGAGACATGGTCCTCTGAGACATAGTCCTCTGAGACATGGTCCTCTGAGACATGGTCCTCTGAGACATGGACCGCCTGGGTTATTATCTAGATGTTTCTAACATCCAATTCTTATCATACCGAGGGCACCCACAATAACAGGAACAGTTCTCGCTTTAAGGTGCGACATCTTTTGCATTTCAATTTCCAGATCCTTATTTTTACTTAATTTGTCAAATTCCTTTACAGATATATTTTCTGTCAGTGGGAACACTTAATTCTATTAGTCTACAAGTATTTTCTTCCCTGTCTTTAATGACTATGTCTGGTCGATTAGCCTGGATCGTTCGGTCGACGTTGACTGGAAAATTTTAGAAGATAGTGACATTTCTACTTTCAACGACTGGCTCAGGGTGATTTTCATACCAGTAAACAGGAGTGCTGATTTTGCTGCATTTAGGGTCAGAACTGTTTTGAAGAACGTTAGCCTGGTAGTTCTTGGTAAGCAAGCTTTGCTAGCGTTCCGCTAAAATGAAACTTTCAGTCTCTGCTTTCAGTCCTGAGCTTCTCAGCCACGGAGGGTTGTTGCTTGGTCAACATCACCATTTTGACTTCGAAATATATACTGTCCATGCAGAGACTTCTGGCTCCACTGCTCCTTAATTTGTTTCTGCCCGTTCTTTTTTACAGTCTGTCTGATCCATTTTACTTGTTTGGTGATAGTGATCTCAGGCTCTTCATCTAATTCAGGGTTAATGCCGAGTTCCCTTGCGAATTTGCAAGCTTCATTGACAATGGAATGTGATATTTTGCTGCGTTCGTATTTGACACAAGCTGCAGCATCCAATCCTCTGTACTAAATAAGTACTTGTTCATCGCTATTGTGGAAGTCTTATAGCACATTCCTCTTCCCCCATTACTCCTAGGTAGGTACAAACGATCAACGTCTGCTTTTCGGTGATGCATGTTCTTAGATGCTAGTAGTTTTCTTGTCTTCCTATCCAGGCATTGGAGCTCTGTAAGATTCCAGTTAATGATGTTAAAGTGCCAGGGTGTTAATGGCTTCTATGCGATTTTTGGAGTTGAGCTCAGTTTTTTTATAGCTATGTTACCGGGCATAACTGTTTAGTGATGTTTTAAACTGAGTGACTAATTTGCTCCATTTTATATTCGTTTGGGGGAAATCGCTTTGCTTTTATTTGGTTCGGCGTCACTCGTGACACGTCTTTCTTTTATTTTCTGCGTGTGTATGTGTGTTGTGTAGGCGTAATTTACATTGCTTGTAAATATTAGCATGTGCACATGGATGTATGGAGAGTTGGATATATAGGTAATTATTCAATTTACGTACTTACTGTGTAATTGGAGTGCTTTCCAGGGTTCCTGGTACTGGTTCGACTTCTTGTGTATGTCACATTGAGATATCGCACATTTAAGAAAGAAACTACACTGTATTTAACAAAAATCTTACCGATCTTTTTAGTTCCTTTGCTTTAACAGAACTTTTCCAACAGTTTTATCGCGAACTTTTCCTTCCATTGCACGTGCATCAAAGACTTATTGGATTAAGTCTGTTTTGTAGAGAGAGCTTCTTAGTGTACGTCCATGTTGTTTTTTCTTTATCTCAGAGCTATATTATTATTATTATTATTATTATTATTATTATTATTATTATTATTATTATTATTATTATTATCATTATTATTATTGAGTGAGAGAGCAGTGCATGCTGTCAAGGTGACATTGGGGTAAAATATACGAAGCTCAGTATACCTATCATGACAACTCGTCTTATTAGGGTACACCAAGCACAGGCATCACAACCATTTGTGCGCGACATGATGATCTCATATCAAGATAAACAGCGCATGACATTGCAGGTGGGGCCCAGTGAGAATTTTTTACACGTCGAGTAGCACATCCTGCTCAAAAGGTCCCTTAATAAGGATATTGAACAAAACACCGATGATTCCAGTGGTGAATTATTAAAACCCCCAAAGAATTCCGCTCAACACATGGCTATGATGCTTCCTCACTATTTCTACTCATGACCAGAGATGCACATGTTTTCAGCCACCTTCCTCAGCTGCTTAAGGTCAAACAACTGACTAGCAAATCTGTGGTATTGAGCACAACATTTGCTGTAGCGAATCTTTTATCCCATGACAAAACATGCACATAACACTTCCAGTCAGTTAAGGTCAGAAGCCATTACAGCCACTGCCTGGTACTGCATCAGAGCATTTATTATTATTATTATTATTATTATTATTATTATTATTATTATTATTATTATTATTATTATTATGCAGTAGTTTTATTTTTATAACGTGCTTTCACTTCACTACCGAGCGCAGCTCTGTGCGCCTTGGGTATGTGCTGTGGTTTGCTGTGGTGCTCTTATGTTTACTGTATTGAAAGTGTTTTGCGTAGAATGTGTGCAGTACCCAGTAGTGCAATTTTCTGTATGTTATATATATTTGTAAGTCCTGCTATTTTTGTTATGTATTTGTCTGAATATTTTTTTATTATA
>NC_068991.1:31696292-31700768 GCF_001194135.2 Octopus bimaculoides
AGAGAAACGTTGTCATCTGCTGGTATTGATACATCAATTAGAAAGCATTTTTTTTCTTCATGATCTTTGACAACTATATCTGGTCTATTTGCCTTAATTTCTCTATCTGTGTGTATTGGCATATCCCAGAGTATGGTTGCTTTCTCGTTTTCTGTGACCTTTTCTGGCGTGTGTTTATACCATCTTTTTTCTGTTGTTATTCCATAATGTTGGCATAGCTTCCAGTGTATATTATTATTGATATAATTATTATTATTATTATTATTATTATTATTATTATTATTATTATTGTTGTTATTATTATTATTATTATCATTATTATTATTACTACTACTACTACTGCTATGACTACTACTACTACGACTACGACGACTACTACTACTACTACTACTATTATTATTATTATTATTATTATTCAGTAGTCTAATTTTTATAACGTGCTTTCACTTCACTACCGAGCGCAGCTCTGTGCGCCTTGGGTATGTGCTGTGGTTTGCTGTGGTGCTCTTATGTTTACTGTATTGAAAGTGGTTTGCCTAGAATGTGTGCAGTACCCAGTAGTGCAATTTTGTGTATGTTATATATATTCTGTATGTTATTATTATTATTATTATTATTATTATTATTATTATTATTATTATTGAGTGAGAGAGCAATGCATGCCATCAAAGAGATACTAGGGTAAAATATACGAAGCCCAGTATACCCATCATGACACATGCATCACAATCATATATGCGTGACATGGTGATCTCATATCAAGATTAACAGCACATGACCTTGCAGGCGGGGCTCTGTTAGAATTTTTTCAGGTCGAGTAACCCTTCCCGCTCAAAAGGACCCTGAAGAAGGGTTGTTTGAGGATGTTGAGCAAAACACACATGTTTCCAAAGGTAAATTATCCAAACCCCCAAGAATTCTTCTCTACACATCGCTTTGATGCTATCCCACTACTTCTGCTCGTGATCAGAGATGCACATATCATCAGCCACCAAGGGACATGCTCAACTGGTTAAGGTGAAGCAAATGACAAGCAAATTTGTGGTATTAAGCAGAATATTTGCTGTAGCCCATCATCTATACCAAGACAAAACATGATACATGATAACACTTCCAACCAGTTAAGATCGGAAGCCATGAGAGCCACTGCCTGGTACCGCATCAGGGCAATTATTATTATTATTATTATTATTATTATTATTATTATTATTATTATTATTATTATTATTATTATTATCTGCGGAGTAAGACGGACGTGTTTTCGAACCTTCTGAGTAAGTTTTCATCATTTTCATTGTTTTCACCCGTTTGGTGCTGTATTTTGAGTGGAACTTTCGTTCCATTTGTTGCTGAAAAACACCAGGAACCTCTTATTGGCAGCACTGACAGCAGCAGTGGTGGTAAGGGAAACGACAGCAGCAGTGGTGGCAGTAGCAGTGGCAGCAGCATGAACAGTGGGCGCGAGAAGAATAGCAGCAGTAGCAGCGACAGTAGCAGTGGCAGTAGTAGCAGTAACGGCAGTAATTACAGCACTTCAAGCAGTGGCAGCAAGAGCAACGGTAGCAGTGGAAGCAGAGTGGTAGGAGGCAGAGGTAGTAGTAGTAGTGGTAGTAGCAACAGTGGAAGTGGTTACAACACCACCAACAACAACAACAATAATAAGACTTCTTTCGCAGGCGCGCCGCCTCAAAAGAACTCTTTGCCCTCTCCCTAGAGGACAAAACCTCTAAATTGGCAAATATGGCTAAATTTAGAAAACTCAATGGGACTTCCACCTCCCAAGGAGTGGACAATGATTACACTGAAAGTGCAGCCCCTTGTAAAGCTAGAACAGCTAGAGAGGATCCATGACCTGAACTCTCTGCCGAATGGAATTGATTGGCGGGCAGACAGCCAAGATGCCATATCTTTGGCATGACAGATCATTTGCGGGCGTTCTGCTCACAAAACAAAAACAGAAGAGGGAGGCGGGCCCCACCCCCCGATGTCACAGCCATTGCCACAACAACAACATCATTTACAGGGGGAGAAAAGACTAAAGCAACAACAGCGTCTCAAGGCAGAACCACGGCAGTGGCTCCAACTGAGGGGGAAGGACCAACAGCAGCAGGGAAAAAAGCAGTATCGGAAACAGCAGCAGGAGCAGTAGCATCAGTAAAAACAGCCCCCAAAACGTCACCACCACCAACACCACCAAAATTGACAAGACTTTCAACAGTGAGGACCACTCAGGACTTTCCTCAGCCCAGCTCTACATCTCCCTCTCTCTCAAACACACACTCACACATAGACACCCACACAAAAACAAGCACACACCCACCCTTATCGGGGACAGATTACACAAATTCTGATTCCTGCTATCTCGAAGTGAAGGTGAAGAGGAACTACAAAAGACCCACCAAAAAAAAAATTAAAAAAGAAAGCGCAAGAGAAAAACATCCGGCCTCACACCAACACACACATCGGAAAATACAGAAAATGCGCACGCAACAAATACAGTCACACAGACAACATCTCCAGCACCACACTCATCAACACAACAAACACTACCAACACCAGCACAACCCCACCTCACCCACAAAAGACAGCTTTCTGAATAGCTGATAAATTATTAGCCCCTACTTTTGGCGATTTTGAGATATACGCACCCCTTAGTCGCCCCAGAATGGGAGGCAGCCTTGATTTCGAAGTTCGGACGATCTTCCTGGACTTTGGTGGTAAGTTGGTGGTCCTGGATGTGAGCAATAGCGAAGGTGGTGCTTTTAGACTTGTCGCTGTATAAGCTTCGACTGGGACGGGACAGCCGGATTTCTTCAGACGCTTGGGGGCTTTCTACTTTCTCCTCTTTTCCCGCATATCTATTCTTCGCTACTCTTTCTTCAGCTTCCTCGTTGGGATGCACTGCTTGCACACTAGGTTCTGTACATCTGTTATCTATTTCATCTACATTGTTGATGTTTTCATTTGGTCTACCATGGGATATATGTGTCCTAATTTGGCTAATTTCAGCGTCAGTTAACCTTTTGTTCTTAATGATATCTCTGCATAGAGTACTTAATTTATTTGCGTCTATATATCTGGGTACTTCGTTGCCTACTAAGTTCCTCCATGAAGTGTATGTTTGTATAATGAGATTATATTTGGGTTTAGTTCGGCTGTATAGAACGCTTTCAACACATAATCCTCTCTAGTCCATTTTATGCGTTTTGCTTTAGGTAATGTTTTTGGTGGTGTCACTACATGTCTAGGGTTAGGGTTAGCCTGGTTCTGGTTACCAGATAGTTCGTTTTTTTTTCTTTTGAGAGTTTATTCCAGCAGCAGACTTTTCGACTCCAGTTTGGTTCCCCACTGGGTAACGCGATCCTTGTCCCGGGCGATGACCAATCCGGCATGAGTTTGGCTTGTCATTAAAGCATTGGTGGTGACAATAGCAGACGGGGTTGTTTGTTCAGGGTTGACTTTTTGACACAACATCACTTCTTTGTTCTTCGAATGGATATATTTGTCATATCGCGATCTAGCACCCTACTTTCGACGATTTTGAGATATACGCACCTCTTAGTCGCCCTGGAATGGGAGGTGGAGTGGCAGTGCTGTTAGGAAAGGCCTGGATCTCGAAGTTCGGATGACCTTCCTGGACCTTGGAGGTAAGTTGGTGGTCCTGGATGTGAGCAATAGCGAAGGTGGTGCTTTTAGTTTTTATTGTTGTTGCTTTGTTACAAAAGAAATTGACAGTGACGCCCAAGACCGACCAACAAGGTCAACTAAACCGAAACTTCGAAGTTACGGTCAACAGTTTTCTTGTAAAAAAAAAATTGATAAATATGATACTCTACATAAATGTACCGAATGATCCTTGAATACACACACACACAAACACATACATAAACACAAACACACACACATTTTTAAAAATACATGCGTGTGCAAACAAATGTTTTACATAATGGATTTGATTGAAAGTGTATTTCCCATAGCCTTTGCAAATCGGTAAGATTGATGCTATTGATGCTCCGTTTAAACTGTTGCAGTTTGACACCTGCAGGAACCCATGAGCAAGGAGAACTGAGAAGACCGTTGTTTTGGGTGAGGGGGCCTCACTAAAATGAGATTTTTCTACCAGTGGCCTAATATGTATACAAAGTCAATAGACATATATTTCGCATAAAAATTAGAGTACATTTAAGAACAAAGAGGCAAGCCTTAACAGGTTGGCTGACATACTAGAAAGACCAGGCAAAAAGTCCAAACCACAGTAAAGAGCAATATCGAAGGGAATGAAAAATAAAAACATTTACCATGTTTATTTGCTAATTAAAGTTCGAAGCCTGAGGTCCGGCTGTAAAATATGGTAAATGTTTTTTGTTTTTCATTCCCTTCGAAATTGCTCTTAACTGTGGTTTAGATTTTTTGACTTGTCTCTCTATTATGTTAGGCAACCTGTTAAGGCTTGCTTCTTTAAATGTACATTAATTT
>NC_068991.1:31701348-31705066 GCF_001194135.2 Octopus bimaculoides
TATATATATGTCTGTTTGTTTGTTTGTATGTATGTATGTATATACATATATTTATATATACATACATATATCTACATGAGTATGTACATTTACATATTTATGCATGTATATATGTATGCATGCATCTCTGTCTACATGTATATGTGTGCATGTCTTATTGCTTAAGTGCATATATAAATAAGTATGATACCAGAAACATTTGAATTCTAACTAAAATTCTAGGATTATTTAGTTTTTTTTTTTTTCTACAATAAAATAGATAAGTAGGATCTAAAAACAACGAACTGGAGTCAAAAATACTGACTATTAGAAATGGAGCAGCCACTGGTCCCGTCTCACAGCATGAACGCATTTAAAACAAGACAACACTGAGATAGAGAAAGCAAAACTGGTGAACGACAGGCATAACATATGGAAGACCATATTTAAAGTTATAAAATGAATATTAGATAACATTAGAGGCCAAGAAACAGAAACGATATAAAGATTGTTCGAAAATATCAAAGCGAAGTCATTGCAATGATTTCCTTTCTTTTTCCGTTTTTTCGAGGCTCCGATGGAGCTATAAGGCGTCACTCGAGCACTCAAGTATCAGTCCACTGTATCTTATAGCGAAAACAGCTGTGAGTTAATGAAGTTCATAAGATAATTGTTTATTCCTTTGTCATCTCATTTTCTTATTACTCGACTGTGTACTCAACTAACCCTTCGTTCTGTAACATGCATATTGAGTTCTATACCAGGTTATCAGTCTCACAATACTTAAGTGGAATGTATGTGTGTGTGTGTACGCACGTGTGCGTGTGTGTGTGTATACTCACACATATATGTATGCATGTATGCGCATATGTATGTGTGCATGTATGTATGTATGTATGTGTATGTATATACGCCTTTTATTCAATAAGTCGATTTCTTAAAAGGTTTATAGCTGTAATGAATATTTTTATAATAAATATATTTCTTGTATCTTTACCAAACACACACACACACACACACACACACACACACACACACACACACACACACACACACACACTCACATACACACGCATATACATACATAAATACATACACACTCACACACGTGCGCGCACACACACACACACACACACACACACACAACACAATACAACATATTCATTCCAGCATTAGATTAATGGCCATCTCCATCCCCTCCCCTATGGTTATTCATTTCCTACGAAAATAATTTAGTTTTCTTCCCCTTCCTTCTTTTTCTTCCTCATTCTTTCTTACTATTTCGTTCTCCACTTTTTTCTCGCATGCGCTAAACTGATTTATTTATTTATTTATTATTTTTTTCTAATTTTCCTTCATAAACCCATTGCTTTACTCCCCACAATCTATAACACAGCACCTAACTGTAACAATACATGCTACCAGTCAACCATTTCATGTCCTGAACTTAGTTCCACTAACTTAATAAAATCAATCCCCCTACTCCAACTCGTAATATTTACCATAAAAATCATTTATAAGTATTCAATTAATAACCACACCAGATATTTATTTCAAGAACCACACCTCACTCCTACTCACAAACGAAGCCATTTTAATCTAAGGAAATTCCATACATACTTCTCTTATTGTTAAAAGTTCTTTTATTATTTGGTGTCGAGTACAGAGATAAAACAGCAGTGTAAAAAATATTTTATTATTTATGTTTGTGTGTTTACAAGTTTTTCACCAAGGCATATATTTATGACACTAGTTTTCCGCCATGTTCTTATCCACAAGATGGGTTTTTTCTTTCCCTTCTCTTTTATTTATTTATGGGGGTTTTTTTGGTTTAGTCTGTAGGAAGAGTTTGTTCCCATGGCCTTTGCGAGTCCTCTGAGACTAGTGGAACTCATGCTGTTGATATTCTTCTTAAACGACGGCAGGGAAAGAATTTCTAAAGCAACAGGTGCGGTTTTCTTTGGTTTTGCACTCACGAAGCTATCAATAGTGAACCAACGTTTCAATAAGATCAACTGAAGATCATCAGATGTATCAAAAGAGATAAATTATCTCATTGTTGTGGTACTCGTACCTGTACCTTTCTTTTGGACACTTATCCCTCGATATATGTGACATGTGAATACTTTCAAGTGTAAATCGAAACTAGATCCCTGACTGGGCATGAAGGAGATATTATCTCTCTAGTCAATGGCCTTCACTTCTCACGTCAAACACAGTTAAGATGGTAAAGTCTACCCTAAACTTCTGTCTCTTCTCTTCTCCTCATGCTCCTAGTACTGCACCAACCCGATTCCTTCTTCTCAAACTCACTGGAATTTTCTTTTTATTTTTCCTGTAGGTTAACGTACTGATGTTAAAAATGAATGTTAAACGCATGAATCACAACAGTTTGAGAGAGCCTACGAAGGTCAGCCCTTATTGGCTGTAATGGCTTCTTTATTAAACCATTAATACGTTACTTTACGATCTAAAAACCTCTTTTTTTATTTTAGAGTTAAGCGGGACAGCAGTGCTCGAGACACTTTATAGAAACTCCGAGACTCTATGGAGGAGAGGGGAAAGTAGTTTTAAGCTGGAGACATGGCCTGAATACTTACAATTTGATAAAGATACCCAGTGGGTGGTGTAAAAGCGAGCAACGGATTAAGTCTACTTGTCCATGCTGGCGACAACAGAATTTGAACTCAGGAAGCAAATAACTAGAACAAATACCGTGAAGTATTCTTTCTGTCAACCTAACGACCCTACGAATACGCCTCCGGTGGTACTGTAATTCAAATGTAATTTCCTCGACTCTACTGTAGAATGGTATCGTAATACCTGGGTTCCTTGGGTTTCTTTGACAGCCATAAAGAATCACAGGTCACAGCTCAGTAAAATATTACATTAGCTTCTTATGACCTGGATCTAAGGATTATTTCATATTTCTTACACAATAAGTGACCTGGATCTTATTCCATCACTGTTACTGTATGTCATAACTTCATTCATTCTTTTGATCGTCGTAGTCGCTTAATAGCTCTGATCGTCGCCAATTGAACATTGTTAATCCGGAACAACCAAGTGAAGGCGGGGACCTTTATGTAGTCGCTTGGTCTGTTAAAAATAACACCCAAATCTTCCTCAAATTACATCTTATTGTTGCATTAAAGTTGTACAAAAATCGTCGTATCAACACTATTGCTCGAAAACTGTTGCACCAAAAGTTGTTTCATCAAACAACCAGCGAGAATAGTTTATTAAAAGAGGTTAAACCCCAGAATTGCCCTTCAAATATTTAGGAAGAACAGGTACCTTGCTTGGATACTGGTCCCATGAGATGTCATATTATATTAGTTTTTTTTTTTAGATTTTTTTACCCCACCCCCCACCCCACTGATCCGCATTCTTCTGAATTCCAAAATCTTCGCCAAACCAAACTCAATTACAGCCCCACAGTTTTCGGTGACTCTGCAGGGTTAATATTAATGTTTTACAAAGGCACAAGGGCACAAGGCCAGAAACTTTGGAGAGAGATTGGTCGATTAAAGTGATTTCAACAATACTTTATATCATTGACATGGAATTTGAACTCAGAATCCAGACAGCTGGAACAAATATGGCAAGACTTGTATCCGACGTTCAAATGACAACAGCTGATATGTTACGTTTACAAAATGGTTCAACACCATGCAAATCGATCAACATTGATCCGTCCAGTTAACTACATATACATATATGGATATATATATATATA
>NC_068991.1:31705237-31708086 GCF_001194135.2 Octopus bimaculoides
AATGCTGAGTAAGCGCTATGGACAGACTATAGTTAAGCTCCAAGTTCAGTGATTATGGGAATGAGGAGTCCAACGTAGGTCATATATCAGCATGTGTATATATAAAAAAAAGTTAACAGAATGCGATAGAAATCCAAGACTGTGAAAGATTTCAGAACATTTATAAATAGAAGGTCTTACAACTGTTTCCGGGATATATTATATATCCCTTCATCGGAGACGGTGTGAGAACATGGTTAAGCAATAGTTATTCCAGATAAGATATGAAATAGAGAGTGAAGTGGAGGAATGAAAATAGACGTGAGATATGCAAGGATATCGTATCTGTAGTTCCATTATTTAGGCAGAACGGTATATATATATAAGATTCCTGTACCTTGTAAGTTCCAATAGTATTTAAAATTGGTCATTTCAAACATAGAGTTTGTAAACATTATTGAATCGAGGGTTTTTTTAAAGTGACTTAAAAGTTGGGGATGTATTTGTAAGGTCAGAGGGAAAAGGGAATGTATTTGTAAGGTCAGAGGAAAAAAGAAGAGAGGAAAAAGAAAACAAAAAAGAAAACAAAGAAAGAAGAAAGAAAAAAAGGAAAGCTAGGAGAGAGATAATAAAGAAATGAAGAGAGGGATAGTTAGTGGTCAGTCAAGATAAATTGATAGGACGAATGGAGAGGTGAGGGTGATAGAGAGAGAAAGATATGAGAATATAAAAAGATGATAGGGAAAAGAGTAAAGGAGTGTCAGATAGAAGGAATGAGGGGCGAGGTTGATAGAGAGAGAAAGGTATTAGAGTGTAAAGATATGAGAGGGTAAAGAGTAAAGGAGTGTTAGGTATGTAGTGAAGGGCAGAGAGAGGGTGTAGGAGTAGTAAAATGGTGGAATGAAGAATTTGGGAATATAGGTTAGGTTGGTTAGAGGACAGGTCAGTGCTTAGTAGTAGAAGAATATATATATGTGAAGATGTATACACATGCATATATTAAACATGTATATAGATATTTATACACATCAACGCCTACACATACAACACGCACTCATATGTATATGTACATACGTACACCCATATATATGTGTATCTGTATGTATTATCACCCCTGCACACGCAGGTCTATATACCTGGCATACATACATAGAAACACACACACATACACACACACATACACACACACATACACACACACACACACACGCACATACGTACGCACGCATATACATACAAATATAATTAAATGATTGTGATATTTGAGTATGAAAGAGGAATTAGGGATTAGGAGTTAGAATGTAGATTTATTTGGATTTGTGGTAGAATTTAAATGTGTGAAAAAAAAGCGGGATCTCTGTGATTTGACGGCCAACACTTGTTTTCTTAACGAAACACTTTCAAACTTGGGACACTGGTAGAATGTGTCATACAAAACAACTTTTTCTCTTAGCCTTCTTAACAAAAAATTGTACATCGCAAGTTATTTCATGTTAAAGTTGTCGTATTTCTGTAATTTCAACCAATCACTGACGTCTATTCAGCTGAATATAGTCAGTGCTCTTTTGTAAACAGCCGGTGTTAAGTGTGTTATTCCCTGTGACATATTTCATCCGGTTTAATCGTAATTTATACGCATATATTGTTTATATAATAAATTACGCTGTGCGTATCTGTGTGTATATTTTTGCCATAACCTCACTCATCACCCTAACCCTAACCCTAACCCCAACCCTAACCCTAACTCTAAAACCCAAACCCTAACCCTAAACTAGAGTTTGATTTGAAGAAGATTTGGCTGCTATTTCTAGGAAATGAAGCACTTGGTGGAGGTGCATTAATAATTCAAGTATTTTGATGGCTTTTTCCCCTTTGTTTACGAACAGTCTAGTTGATCGGAAATGTCAGAACTAACGGGGATTAATACCACAGCACAAACTGTATTCAACTGAATAGACGTCAGTGATTAGTTGAAATTATCGAAATAAGACAATTTTTAACGTGAAAGAACTTCGAATACAAATTTTTTTATCTGTTCTATACAACAAAATATACAAGTATACGAAGTTTGAAAGTGTTTCGGTACCAAAAACACTACATAAAAAAATGTTGCCCGTCAAATCGTAAAGGTTCAAAAAGCGGTGGTTGCATGTGCTTAGTGCCTCATTATGTTTATTTAGCGGTGTTGGAAAGTTGTGGTTTAATATGTGAAGCGCCTCCTTCAGGCAAAGCTTGCAGGTTGAGCATTGACCTCGGTAGGGAAGCCCTGAATCCAGTATGGACCATGATAGAGTATAGAGTATATTTGTATTTTTGAGATGATGTATGTGGTTGGCGAGTATTGTAGATTTACTATGAAAAAGTGGAAGGTGGCTATTTATTATCGAGAGAGCTGGCAGGTATATATCGGTATGCCCCCATGAACCACCAAAGTGTTGGTAATCGCTGAAAGATGTATCGATCTCAAACAATGATATATATACACACATGCATATTTACATATATATATAAAACATATGCTCACACATCACACACACACACAGGTGAGAAAAAGATATATACACGCACACACATGTATTTCGTTTGTATGCATATACACATTGTATCTACATATATTTATGTGTGTGTGTGTGTGTGTGTGTGTGTGTGTGTGCGTGCGTGCGTGTGCGAGTGTGTCTATATGAATGTGTGCATGAGTGTGTATAAAGTCCTCTTTTCACTGCTCACTTCCTGAACCCTTTATACAAATACACATTAACATCGGCGATTATAACATTGCAGGTAAATGAAATCGCCTCAATACAATGGAAATTGCGGCTGCGTATGGAAACTTTTAGGCGTCACAAATTGATTCTTCCATTGTAGTAAAT
>NC_068991.1:31709705-31714157 GCF_001194135.2 Octopus bimaculoides
GTGTGTGTGTGTGTGTGTGTGTGTGTGTGTGTGAGTGTGTGTGTGTGTGTGTGTGTGTTCGCCTGTGAAAGCCTGAGCACGTGTATAAGAGAGTCTGTTCTGCAACACGACATAGGACACATGCAAACATATGTACTATATACACATACGTATGCACATGCGCAAAATTGCTTTCATATGCTCGCACGTTTGTCTTACCTAAGTGCAACATATGTAATTATCGTTAAGTCTTAACTTAATCATTAATAACTTTAAATCTACATGTTTATTATCGACTTTCAAAACCATTTCATACTTTCACAATAACCATTAATATTAGAGTTGCTAAGGCAATCACCCTTGCCTGATTACGTCGAAATTTTGATGGTTTCTCAAAAGGGTGTGTGGAAAGATAAGGTTTCTTTACATATAGTGGGGTGATACACAGCGTACAGCGCTGTAGAAATAGTAAACATACACATATAGTGAGCGGGGAGAAGGAATAAAAGTTTTGATATAGACTAGAGTAATTTTTAAAAGGAATAAAGGGTTTCGAGGGAAGAAGAGTTTGGATAAGTGGTTAAATAACTGTAAAAGATGTATACAACGAGAAGAACAAAATACAGACACAGATAAACCCATTTCATCAGCAGACTTTCGTATCAGAATCCTTTGGATTTCGGTGCTCGGAAAAGAAGTTGATATCCTTCATCTGGAAAGTCCATGGATTCACATAAAACAAAGCAAAAATAAGTCTTGCGACTAAAAACACACAGGACGTTATAAAAAAAAAAGTCTTACGAGTGAAAATCGAGAAGACGATAATAAAAGAATGTTTTTTGACTTAAGACGGAGACAAACATGGAACATAGCGTAAAAAGAAATAGAAAATAGATTTTTCGTCGGATGTCCAACAAAATCACCTCCACAAACATGTACGCGTGCGTGTGTGTGTGTGTGTGTGTGTGTGTGTGTGTGTGCGCGCGTGCTCTTATTCTTTTACTAGTCTCACTCAGTGATCTGCTGCCAAAAGCTTTAGTCAACCACACCGATCCCAGGAGGTATTTCAAACCGGTATTAGTTTTATTAATCGCTTTTTATCGAATGGTTAATAGTAACTTTTACTATAAGAGGACTACACTCGGTTTACACAATCACAATCTCGGATACAATGGTATGGCAAATTTCCCAGATTGCCTTGTAAATGTAGAAGAAATAATTAAGTCCCAGGCTAACTAAATGTAGTAAACCAAAAAGAATGCGTAACTAATTAACATTACACCAGTAATGAACGGAAATATTATCAGCATTCAGGACAATTTTTAGGAAGAATGAGATATACAAGGTGGTGTGAGAGAGTGAGGTTTGGTAAATACAAAGGGGGAGTCTGATGAGTGATAAATATAAGGAGCGGGTGAGTAAATACAATGAGAATCCAGACATGTTTCTGTATTATTAAAAGTCCTTGCACGTGTTTACCAAATCTCAGTTTGATGAATGAAAAGTGTCGCATTAGAGAATAGAATCTCAAGATGCTATTTTTTCAACAGAAAAAATTGAACTCAAAGTTGTAAAGCAAAATAAAAGTTTACTAATTTACAATCTTAATTAATTGTTTACAATAGTGTCGATGCTTACTGCAGTAACATTCAATCATATAATTCATACTTCGAACTAGAACGATTGAACCGATGAGAAATATTTATCGCGGGGTTTTGTTTACAGACTGCAGTGAGAAGATGAAACATACGATCATCTTTTTGGTTTGTTGCCTTAATATCTATTAGCTCGCCTTTCGCCACCTCTCTAAAACTTAATATTGTCACTCATCCGCTGGAGATAACAGTTAAATCTCCTTTAAATTTCAACTTATCATATTAAAGAAGTTGCTAATGTAGTCCCAGGTACACTGTATCTGAATATAAGACGATATGGTCACGGTTTTGATCAATCGATCCGGTTGATGAGGGACGACCTCGAACGAAAATCGTTATTCGATCACTCTGTGTGTGTGTTTGTGTGTGTGTGTGTGTGTGTGTGTGTGTGTGTGTGTGTGTGTGTGTGTGTGTGTGTGTGTGTGTGTGTGTGTGTGTGTGTGTGTGTGCGTGTGTGTGAAGAGAAGGAGATTATAAGTCTTAATGGCCATTACTGTTTCACTTGTTTCAATAGGAAATCGAAAATTGATTGATTTAACAGTGTGTCCACTTCTTTGATCGATGTCGATCATAGATTGTTAATCTTTTAAGAATTTCAATGTTGAAAGAATTTGATCTCAGAAAGCAGAGACAATTGAACTAAGATATAGAAACTGCAGCTCTCTTACCATTTCTATCAGGCTAACCTAATACTGTGACCTTTTACCATTACAAAAGGATTTACAATAACATCATATTACAGTTCGAAACCTGACCCGTGTCGCTCCAAGTATAGCAATCGTAAACAGCTAAAACCAACAAAATTCTATAGGATCAAGTCATATTCGGTTTCGTTGACCTTTCCCAAAACAGCTTCACAAAACAAAAACAAAGCAAAAAGACTAAACATAACCGAAACGCTAAACAACTATATATAGGTGCAAAGGTGTGGCTGTGTGATAAGAAGCTTGCTTTCCAACCACGTGGTTCTGAGTTCACTCCCAACTGAGCGGCATCTTGAGCGAATATCTTCTACTATAGCATCGTGCCGACCAAAGCCGTGTGACTGTATTTAGTAGACAGAAACTGAAAGAATCCTGTCGTGTACGCGCGCGCGCGTGTGTGTTTTCAGCTACCGCTCGACAACCGGTGTTGGTTTTTCTACGTCTCCGTAAACTAGTAATTCGACAAAAGAGAACGATAGGATAAGCACCAGGCTTTTTAAAAAATCCAACAAAAAATTCTAAATGCCTCTCAGCATGTTGCATTGAAAAGATGGCTGTGTCGAATTTAATCTTTATTATTAACGTTTTTCTCATCTCTGTTTATTAAATCCTAATTGTTCCCTTGAAACAATCAAGTTCCCAAATTCATTTTTATCAAAATTTCCAGGCTACCTTACTTTATGTTCAGGATGTGGAGTGGTTCTGGTGTCTATGCAACCTTCTTTGCACGAGGCACCTCATGCATATACAGATTCTCGTGCTAGAATTTAACAATTACAGCGTTGCAGTTCTAAAACACTTCTCTAGGATGCTACGCAATAGGTTTGAACCAGAACTCATTTGGCTATGAAGAGAACGCCTTAACCACAATAGCACACTTGCAAATATGTACAAACACACACACACACTCACTCATGTATGTATTAATGTGCGTAGTGTGTGAGAGAGAGAGAGAGAGAGAGAGAGAGAAGGGTGGAAGACAGCGAGAGAAAGGAAGGAGAGAGATTCTTTGCTTGGAACTGGATGTTTTAGATATGGCTACCCTCGACATTTTCTATCCAAAAGGTTTTTTAAACCAATATTCACATACTATTATTTATAGCATTTATGTGAATCGAGATCCAGTTCCCACAAAAAAAGTCCTCTCGAAAGTTTATAAATTATCATTAAGTGTGTGTATGTGTGTCTGTATGTGTGTGCGCGAGTGTGTGTGTGTTTGTGTGTATCTTTTATTCTTTAATTCTTTTACTTGTTTCAGTCATTTGAGTGCGGTCATGTTGGAGCACCGCCTTGAAGGTTTTTAGTCGAACAAATCGACACCAGAATTTATTTTCTAAGCCTAGTACTTATTCTATCGATCGCTTTTGCCGAACCGCTAAATTTCTGAGACGTAAACATACCAACACTGGTTGTCAGGCGGTAATATGGAGGACAAACACAATCACAAAGACAGACACACATAGATACATAGATATATATACGACGGGCTTCTTTTAGTTTCCATCTATCAAATCCAATCTCAGGCCTGAGGCTATTGTAGAAGACACTTGCCCAAGGTGCCACGCAGTGTCACTGAACCCAGAACCATGTACTTAGGAAGCAAGCTTCTTACCACACAGCCACGTTTGCGCCTCTGTGTGTGTGTGTATGTGTGCGCGCGCGAGCGCATGTGTGTGTGTAATGCGTGCGCAACACTGCGTGTAGCAAAATTATGAAATCCATATAAATATTGCAAAGTTGAGGCTGCAACAATAAACTATAAGCATATAAAAGCATTCTTTGCATGCGCTTTCACTCTTTTGATTAATGACGAGTTGCCTAAAGAACAAATATGTGATTTAAGTTATTCAGCATAGTAAAAGCATAAATCCTAAAAGCTTCATATATAACAGCTAGATAAGCTAGGTCAGCAATTGGGAAGGATATTGGGGTTAATTTTCCTCTAAGGAGCGGTCAACGCACCGTGGAACGGTCTGTCAGGAGACAAATCTCGCCCATTCTAACAGCACAAGGAAAGCAGGCAAGGAATATGCTTACAATGTTATAGTACAACATTACTTGAATATATATTTATGTATGTATGCATGTATATATCATATATATATATATATATA
>NC_068991.1:31717125-31717709 GCF_001194135.2 Octopus bimaculoides
TATATATATATATATGTGCATATATAGGTACAAGACGTCACAAAAGATGAACATGAAATACGAAGACAAAGTTGGGTATGCGAACAAAGAGAGAAACAAATGGAAAACAAGACAAGTAACGTAAAGAACGACCCTTCATCAGTTGTCGGCTGTCCATCTACTCCTCATTTCGACAATGTGAGGCTTCGAAGGGCAGTTGCTCTCACGAACCAAAATCGTGTGGTTTGTTGTATGTCTCCACTGTCCTGTTTTGTTACCAACTTTGACCCTCCGCAAATCCCAAATTTTATCTTGGTTTGCGGGAGCAACTGCCTTTCGAAGCTTCATATTGTCGTTAATTGTTCAAAATGAAGAGTAGTTGGACAGCCAACAACTGATGAATGGTCGTTCTTTATGTTACTTGTCTTGTTTTCCATTTGCTTCTCTCGTTGCTCGCATACGGAAGTTTGTCTTCGTATTTCATGTTGTTTACTTTTTGTGACGTCCTCATATATATATTATTTATATTATTATATGATTGAACGCCACGCATCCATTCCAAGTAAGTTTATCTTATATATATATATATATATATATATATATAT
>NC_068991.1:31719962-31731030 GCF_001194135.2 Octopus bimaculoides
TATTTCGTCTGCCACTGCATTCTGAGTTCAAATTCCGCCGAGGTCGACTTTGCCTTTCATCCTTTCGGGGGGTCGATAAATTAAGTACCAGTTACGCACTGGGTCGATATAATCGACTTAATCCGTTTGTCTGTTCTTGTTTGTCCCCTCTGTGTGTAGCCCCTTGTGGGCAGTAAAGAAATAGGTATTTCGTCTGTCTTTACGTTCTGAGTTCAAATTCTGCCGAGGTCGACTTTGTCTTTCATCCTTTCGGGGTCGATAAATTAAGTACCAGTTGCGTTCTGAGGTCGATCTAATCGACGGGCCCCCTCCCCAAAAATTTCGGGCCTTGTGCCTAGAGTAGAAAAGAATATTTTAATTAAATCAACATTTTATTAATGCACAGTAATACGACCATATATATCTGTTTCATTAATTAGTTATATCCCTCCACTTTCACTGTTAAGTACGATGACTTAACTGCTTATTATTCGTGCGGATGCCGCCTATGAATAATTTTTCACAGATTAATTGCAGTTCACTTTGCGAAAGACGACCTGATCGTGTTTAGGGTTAAAGATCAAAAGTCTACATTAGCTGCTAAAATAGCGGCGAGTAGTGGTGTAGCAAAACAGCGATATTCACTGACGCGAGTATTCAAACTACTGTAACAGCGATACTTCCAGTCACAACTATTCGAAACGGCGTACAAACAATGATACTCTCTGCTGCGATTATTCAAAATTATGTAACAAAAAGCGATACTCCCTATCGACAAAGTCAGCCCTTTCGCCCCTCGCTATTTTATATTATCATATTGTAGTCGTGTTCTGTCTCTTCCGTCGCTGTTGATACTTTAGGAAAACGAATGCTTTTCCGAAGCTCATCTTTTTGACGGAGCTGCAATCCTGGATCAAGAAAAGACCCAAATTAGACGCCTGGTGTCTGAAATGTAATCAGGCACTCACTGCTCACCACCAGTTTAGCAATACGGTCGGTAGAAGTTCTACAGTAGCAATATATAGAAATCATGTGATGTATAAGAGCGATGCCGTTCTCAAGAAAGTTCTAGGCGTTGGCGAGGATAAACTAGCTGCTCTATTTCAGAGAACTTCCAGGCCTGGTGCACAATGGTTAATTTCCAGAAGTCCCTGGCTTGGCAGGGCTACCAAGGAGCACTGCCGGTACGAGATAAACTCTACAGGTATGGAAACGCTGTCAGACAAGATTAAAAGGATTAAGAGAAGACACCTTCCTCTTTGGTCAACCTCTCATCGACTTTTTAAAGTTCTACTTGGTAAGGAAAGTAAAGATGGAGAAGGAGGTGCTACCTCCCAGTGAATTTGTGAAAAGATGGGTGAAAGTGGAAAACATGGTTAAAGTGAATGGCCTTACTCTAAGTATGCGCCTGTAGATTGGAGAGCAGGAGAGACGGCTCTTACTTTTGGTGGTCAGGGTAATCCTGGATTTGTGAGGTTCCTTGGTTGGCCCTGGTTGGAGTTTCTCCTGTATAAGGAGGACTGCATCATTCATGTTATCATATACTTTGTATACACATCGTCGTCGTCGTCGTCGTCGTCGTATCCGAGTATTTATCTTTTTTCTTTGCTGAACGCTTCCTTTATTGTGATACTGTTAGTGACTGTAGATCAATTCTTGCATAGAAGAGTCGATGGCATTGATTACATGGCAATGTTGGTGGAGGACGAGATTGATTCTGTCGAACGTTTCTCTCCTGTCGCTTGATTTCTTCCTTCTCTCTTCTGGTACCTTCGAAGTTTTTGGTTCCGTTGGTGATGGAACGTCGTCACTTAGTACGGTTTCAGACTTGTGTCTCAAACGATTGAGACTCAATTCCAGTGGCTTTTAGTGTTGCTTTGAGTTAGTCCTTGTATCTTGTGGCATTCTTCCCGAAGTGAGCTCACAGAATAAGACTTGGCGTAGGAACCTTGAGTCTTCTATTTTTGTTGCATGTCCTGACCATCGAAGACGGTGTTTCATGATCAGCTATTCGATACTTTAACTGTTGGCTTTTCCCAGGACTTTGTTGTTGATTATATATTGTTCCCATTTGATGCTCAAGATTGGACGAAGTTTTGTTGGTGAAAGTGCTCTAATTTTTGGATGTCATGACGATATAGAGTCCAGGTTTCGCAGCCATATAGCAAGGCTGAGATGACAACAGCATTATATACCATAATTTTCGCTGTTAAGATCTGTGTTGTTGAAGACGCATTTGATTACCTTTCCAAATTCCCCGTGTACAGCTCCAATTCTGTGTTCCACATCCTTTTCTGAGGTGCACTTTTTTGGTAAAAGGCTGCTTAGATATGGAAAACGCTCTACTTTTTCGAGGGGTGTATACGAGATGGTAACATCAAAATCTGGTAAGATGGTATTTTGGGCTAGTTGTGCAAGGACCTTGCTTTTCTTGATGTTTACTGTAAAGCCAAAGGGATGGTAAGCCATAGCAAAGCTGTTCACAGACTGTTGAAGTTCTTTTGAATGACAGAGGGCAGCATTGTCATCAGCATGATAAAGTTCTGAGATGCGTTGCATGTGTGTTAGATGTTTAGACTGAAGTCTACTAAGATTGAAAAGTCCTCCATCATATCAATATCTAATGTCAACTCCTGGATTATCTGAAGGAATTTCGTTGAGTAGCATGGCCCAGTGGTTAGAGCGTCGGGCTTGGATAACATTGGTGGAGTGGAGAGGGGAGGCTGGTAGGCATGAGTGACTGCTGGTCTTCCGTCAACCGGACTTGTAGCTCGGAGAGGAGCTTTCTAGGTGCGATCCCATGGTCATTCATGACCGAAAGGGTCTTTACACTTTTTTGTATACTATGTACAACCCTTATCGCATCTTACTGTCTCATCCATTTCTTTCTTCTCATCCTTTATGTAAATCCCCACACAAATTGTTGTCTGTTCTTGTGATGTAACCATAATCTCTGCTCTTGTGACTCATAAAAGAAATTATTATTGTTATTGTGGTTGTTGTTGTTGTTGTTGTTGTCGTCGTCGTCGTCGTTGTTGTTGCTGCTGCTGCTGCTGCTGCTGCTGCTGCTGCTGGCGAAAACGGTCTTGTGGTGTTTCTCGATTGCAGCATTAGATCCAGCAACTAATTCAGTTGTAGTTGTTGCTGTTGTAGTTGTTGGTGCAACTCCTGTTGCTGCTGTTGCTGTTGCTTTTGAAACTGTAATGACAACTAATAGGTCTTCTATAATCAACGAATATTTTGTATCATAAAAAATTGTTAATGGCCAACGTAAGCTTAGTATCACTCGTCGCCACTTTTATAACGTGGTTTCTGCATATGTCACCTGAGTGTCCTGCACTAATACAGTGTGATATATAGTACCACAGAACGGGGTAGACACCGACTGTCTCCACTTAATGTATTCCCAAATACTCTTCCAACAACTGTAACCAATCCAAAGCAGCTCTCAACGAACTATAACAACTTCTCAACAATTTTCTGCGACTCCACGAACTCACGAACGACACCTTTCATCTTCCTGCGATTTCTCATCTCTCACTCTCTGTCAAAATACGTTGCTACTTATACGAGTTCGGCTAGTCCATTCTCACAGGAGGTGTGATGATTCTTGCTATAACAGTTTCTAAGTTTCCTTCTATTCTATTTCTATCGCTAATGCCTTACTGAGCCTAATGGATTCCACTCTAATTGCCTTTTTCAGGTCAAACTACCATTTGTTGTTGAGAACTGACCCTGTCAAAGCCCGCTTAACTAGTATGCTACTCCGGTCTCTGTAAGCTTGACACACCGAGTGTAGCGACTTCACCACCAACGAAAACCAGTACCAGCGCCGAGGAAGAGGAGGTGAACGAGGGAAAGAACGGATGGGAAACAGCTGGTAAAAAAGAAGAAAGAGAAAGAAAAAAGCACACTTTGTAAATGATGACCCTCATCCCACACCCACTTCACTCCCACCCACACCCACTCTACTCCAACCTCCCCCTACAGACACAAACGCTCTCCATGTCCTACCTGACACAAACACAAGCACAAGCACACAGGAGCCCCAAACTTCCCCACCCTTGCCCTATAAGAAAAAATATGTTATACTGTACAACGGACAAGATGAAAAACATTATAATGAGATAGACTCGTGGGACAGAGCGATAAAAGTGAATATAACAGAAGTTAGGAGATTGCACGAGTACTTTCAGTGTGCGGTGGC
Organism: Octopus bimaculoides; assembly: GCF_001194135.2. Lineage (NCBI taxonomy): Eukaryota > Metazoa > Mollusca > Cephalopoda > Octopoda > Octopodidae > Octopus > Octopus bimaculoides. Next base: position 31,724,149 of record NC_068991.1, read on the forward strand.
CGAGTATCTTTTAAAAGTAAAGGATTATGAGGAGGACATTGCGTGGTGGGTCAAGAAAGTGGGCACCAGCACAATACCAGAATGAGTAAGCTATCTTGAACTTTTAAAGGAATTTAACATAGGCATTCTTCGGAGATGTAAGTTAACGGTTACAAATAATGTTTTAAGCTGTTACAAATAATGTTTTAAACTGCAACAAATAATGTTTTAAAAAGAAATTGTATTAACGGTTCAATGAATTCGCTCAGAGGTGGGGCCGAACGGGTTCATTTCATTTATCATATATCTCATTCATCCTTTCCATTCCATTCCTACCAAGCGGTCAAGATGCTGTCCCCTCTGTGTTAGGTACTGTGTGGCTCATAAAAGAAATTGCAGGAAGATGAAAGGTGTCGTTCGTGAGTTCGTGAAGTCGCAGGAAATTGTTGAGAAGTTGTTAAACTTCTTTGAGAGTTGTTTTGGATTAGTTACAGTTGTTGGCAGAGTATTTGGGAATACATCAAGTGGAAACAGTTGGTGTCTACCCTGTTCCGTGGTACTATATATCACACTGTATTAGTGCACAACACTAAGGTGACGTATACAGAAACAACGTTATAAAAGAAACTTAGAAGAGACACTCAGAAAAGGTATCGTAACCTACGTGCTCGCGGCGAGATTGACCCTGGACCAATACTTCGATGTTATAAAAAAACGAGAGGACGAAAGTCGTTCGATGAGCCCCGGGGGCAGAGGCGCAACGTGGCAACAAAGCCATAATTCGGTCTTTGATGGACGAAAATAGGCACCTGCTACTTGAGCCCGAGCCGATGTATGAGGTTTTTCAGCAGCTCTTCGCTCAACTATTTGGGACGAATGGCGAGATGGACTTCAGTGCCTACCTTTACGGCATGTCACGACTCTCTGCAAGGGATGCAGAGTGTTGCGAAATGCTGATAACAGCTGCGATGTGCAGCATTTTGTCTTTTCTGAACAGATGTTTTTTCGGCTCTTTACATTTGTTCTTTGTTTTGTATTGAGGACTTTCGAGATAATTGTTGCTGAACGTAATAAATATATTTTCTACACTGGACCTACCCAGTGGTCAAGATCATATTCTTCTAGTTTTGTATTCCTTTTGAACTCACTGTGGACACTCCGAAACAATGGAGTCCTTGCATATTCTACATTTTAGTGAGAGGTCTTGCTGATCTATTGAGCTCTTGATCGAGTTTACCCAAGGACTGGTCCCTGGTATTATTTGTGCTTGTACCACCATCACAGATACTGGGATGGTGGTACTAGAAATAACAGCCAAATATGCCTAAAAAATCTACTATCAACACCACAGTTACCATCACTGTTGTCAGTAGCAACACTACTACCACTATACCATCATCACTAGCACCATCATCGCTGTCACCACCACCATCATTCCCACAAGCAACAACTACAAGAACATGATACTATCACTACCGTCGCTGCTACTACCATCACTACCGCCAACACTACCACTGCTCTCACCACCAACACTATTACCACCACCGCTACCAGCACCACTTCCACCACCACCATCACCACCCTCATACCCACCACCATTACCACTACTACCACTACCATTATACCCACTATTATCATACCCAGCACCACCACCATTTTGTCATTTAATACGAAAATTCAAATTCCAACGCAAGGATACTGAATTCTTGATGAATAATTTTCTTGTCTAACACCAACAATCGTCGACCTTCTGGAATAGTCTACACTTCTCCAAACCCCCAACCCCAGCTTTGTTCTCTTGTCAAACACCCCTGCTCCGTACACCATAAATATTTCACTTTCACCTCCGCACTAAGTCTAACCTTCCATTCCTCCAGCCCTCCACTCGCTCCAAAACACCAGAGTAAACATGCAGAAAATGGTTTGAAATGTTAAGAGGTTCTAAGTACTTACAAGAGAATCTTATTAAAATGTTTGCTCGAGCTACCTAGCCGATGTCAAAGCATGACCGCACATACACCTCTAAACACGCGCACGCACACACACACACACACACACACACACACACACACACACACACACACACACACAAACGCATACACACGCACACATGCACACACACACACACACATAAACGCATACACACGCACACATGCACACACACACACATACACACACACCACGCACACACACACACACACACGTCTCACTCTGTTGCTACTACTCTGAGTTATACGTTCTACACAGTAAATCGGAGGTAGATTTAAATAACTAACCGTACAAGATAGATGCTTTGAGTACAATTGTCTCCCTTCATAAATCCAAATGAGCGCGCGCACATATGCATATACACACACACTCATACGCATGCACACACAAAAACGCACATGCTTACACACATATTATATTCAATATATTATGTTTCATTATATTTCATATGTCTTAGTCTTATATTCTATATACTGTTTCATTATATGATATCAAATGTCTTAGTGTTATAGTAGCACAGTGATATATGCATATATAAATTAGCTCTATCATAGGATATTGAGTAATATCGTAACATTAACACTGAAGTATCAATAACATATAACATTGTATAGATTACAAGATTACAAGTTATATTAATTACCATTAATTACCATAGAAGCTAGATTTTTGTTTTATTGGAATTTATTCCGAGATAGGGTGAATAAAATTATTCTTATTACATGACAAAATGTGTGCCCCAGAGACTGCAATTCTGAAAATCAGTTGATTCTCCTCCATTAAGATAATATCAAAGGAACTTGGATCAAGATTATATAAGGATTATAGTCGAGTTAAATTACTGGATATTGTTTATATATGTACAGTCCGTGTATTTACGCCCACAAATCGATATTATTTTGGGCATCTATAAAGTCAGCAGTAGTTATGGCAGTAGTGATGTTCCAGCTCATGGTCACGTGCATAAGTACGTTGGAAACTAGGAAGTACTAGACCGTTCTAGGAAAAGAAAAATGAAGTGTAATAATAGAAAAGAGGAAATAAAGAGAAAAGTAGAAGTCGACCTTCGCAGTAAGGCGGTTCCGTATGGATTGAAGGCTGGACTTTCCAATTGTCCAGTGAGGATTTGTCTGTAAAAATTTCATTTTCAGAATTGAGACAGTTCTTAGCGAGCTTTAAGTTTGTTAGAATCTTCATCTCTACTACACAAAGGCTGCACTTTTTGGATCTTTGTTATAGTCAGTCTCACAATCTTCCCAAACCCATACATGATCTGCTAATATTGTAGATGTCTGCTTGTTTGGATATTTGAAAGTTGATACATAATTATAAAATCTAATGTAAAGGCCCTCAACCATGCCTATATAACAATAATGATGACAACGATGACAACCACGATGATGATGATGATGATGAAGACGACAATGACGACGATGATGATGATCGGCGACAACATCATCATCTTGGGAACCAGCAACGATGCTCTCTCTTTTTTCAAAATAGCTTCTTTTCAGTTCATCTTTTCCCGCTCTTCAGCCAGTAATACTTACTCCACACCTACAGTCGACAAAGATGGCGATCTCCTATGGTTATATCAACAAGAAATTCCAGACGAAATGTTTTTCAAATTAAACCCATTGTCAGGGCTTTTTGTTTATTTTTGTTTTTCTTTTATTTGTTTATTCATCTTGTTCAATTTTATCATACCCTTCTATCAACCCGATTATCTGCTAATCAGTTGATCCACCCTTCCACTCTCACAAAATTGCGATCTGTAATCTTTGTTTTATGTAGCTAATTAGAATTCAACTAAGTCAGGCATTGTCAGGATGTTCTCTCTCTCTCTCTCTCTCTCTCTCTCTCTCTCTCTCTCTCTCTTTCTTTCTCTTTCTTTTTCTCTAGCTTTTTCTCTTTCTTTTTCTCTAGCTTTTTCTCTTTCTTTTTCTCCTACTCCTTTTCTCTCTGCCCTTCATTATATCTATGTATACATATAGAGAGAAGCGGTAAATGTGTACGTATGTGTGCGTATGCTTCGTGTCTGCGTGTGTCTATAGGTGGATATTCATTTTTTTATCTCGCAAGAACTACAGTATCTTCTACATATCTCCTTCGTTTCTAGACGTGTTGTTATAATCATTATTGGATATAACCTCCACCCTGTATCATATATTTCAGACATGTTGTTATATCAACGAATACATTCGCTATTGTATATTCTAGAATGTTATTATAAATATCCTAGAACATACCACATACTTTATACCATTCCATTCTAGATACGATGTATCTCTTCAAGAAAACATGTTCTGACATCTACAGCAGCATCGTAAAGAACTCTTGGTTCTATTCCTGCGTAAATCCCATCTTCATTTATGCAACCACTTCCCTCAGACAGCAAAACATCAGCACCACCACCCCACACCTTATAAATATTCTCTCTTTCATATATTTCAAGGCATCATGCAAGATACTCAAGTATGCTTCACTATAACCAAATAATTAACAAGATCACTCACCAACCATGAAATCACAGTTCGATCCCATTGTGTGAAACATTGAAATGCCGGAATATTCTGAAATTGACCAATATTTATACCAAAATTATACAAGAGTGATATGCTCTGTGTGTGTGTGTGTGTGTGTGTGTGTGTGTGTGTGTGTGTGTGTGTGTGTGTGTGTGTGTGTGTGTGTGTGTGTGTGTGTGTGTGTGTGTGTGTGTGTGCGTGCGCGCGTACGTGTATGGTAACTAAGAACGCAAAGAAATTTCAATTTCTTTTATAATTCCTAAATTCTTTCCTATTTCTAGCCAAAAATATATTTCTGTCAGTCTATCCCTCTTCGGTAAAAACGAACAGATACAAAACGCAGCAGTCCATTCACCATTCAGGTTAAAGTCTTTATTGTAAATGAAAGTAGAATAAGAGAAATAGAAATAATATTGATTTCAAATTTTGACACAAGGCCAACTATTTCGGAGAAGAGGATAAGTCGATTACATCGACCCTAGTGTTCAACTGATACTTATTTTATCGACCCCGAATGGATGACAAGCACTAATCGACTGCGGAGGTACTTGAACTCACAACTAAGACGGGCGGAACGCCGTTAAGCATTTTTCCCGGCGTGTTAACGAGTCTGTCAACTCACTGCCTTAAAAGGAGGCGTAATAATATCACTGGTCAATAAGTGTTTTTTACATCAAGTATATCCCAAGGTTTACTTAGTGTAGTTTTTAATGCTGACAGACAAGAACACCATACCAGCCAGGACTGTCTAGCGTCAAGAATACACCTCTTGTAGATCCATGTAATGCCCAATTGCTTCCTTTGCACATAAAGCTTGAACTGATGAAACAATTTGTAGAAAAGTTTCCCAAAATCACACAGGCAAAGTTGGAAGAGGGTATCTTTGTCGGACTCCAAATTAGAGAAGTATTCAAAGATGTCAACTTCAAGATAACACTGGATGAACTGGAACTGCCTGCCTGGAATGCTTTCAATTGGATCTGTGAGAATTTCTGGAGCAACAACAAGGCAGTGGACTACAAGGATGACATCAATGGTCTTCTGAAGTGTTACTCAGCAATAGGTTCACTTTTTGGACTCCCATCTGGATTGCTTCGCAGATGACCTTGGAGCAGCGCCTGATGAACATGGTGAAAGATTTCACCAGGACATTAGTGCTATGGAGAAATGGTACCAAGGCTTCTGGAATGACAGTATGCTGGCTGACTACAGCTGGACACTTTACCGTGATCAACCATATCAGGAACACCGCAGGATATCCAAACCACAATGTTTCAAACTCTATTGTTCTAACATTGTTTGTTTTGTCTGACCCATTTTTGTGTATTCACTCTTTGTAGAATGATAGTGATGATTATTAACTCAATAAACTCATTTACTTTCTAAAAATAATATGTCCTTATTTATTATATTAATGATTTCATATATACAAATATGTAAATATTTGCATGTATCTACTGAAAAAGTGGTACATGCTGGTGTACAATTTTGAAATCAGCATGAAAAATTAGTCTAAAAAAGTTGGTTTTCATTCATAATGAGTATAATACATTTAATTTTGCTGACCAGTATTAAGATTAAATATTTCGTATTTCTTTCATCTGCAAAGGTAAATCTTTCAAATTTTAAATCCAGGTAATACAAGAAGTTCACCTTTTCCAGACGTTTCCTTTCTGTGTGCATTTGTCTAGTTTAGATCTGTCCTACTGGATACATATACTGTCAAACTTCTCCCTTTTTTTCTTACTCTCTCCTTCTTAATTTATATTCAAGTATAACCTGACTATACCACGGAATTATATGTCTCTTAGGGAGGAACGACTGCTAGAAACATGTTTATAGATACAAATATGGAACAATATTAAATAGATTTAAATTTCACTGTCAAACCATAACGCTTTCAAAACATTAAACGGACACTATGAACCTCAAATATCTTCATCTCTTCCTGGGTTAAACGAAAGCGCTCACACACTAGAAAAAAAAACTTCTTCCTAAAAAAGGTTAGTAACATCCTGAAATAAGGTTTCATAACATTTTTTAATAATTTTTTTTTAATCACCTTTAAACTTCAAAACTGTATTAAGTAATTCTCTTAGATTTTAGGCATGTTCTATGTATTGCCTCGTGTTTATATGTTTTTATTTTTCATTCCCTTTCGAAATTATCCCTAATTGTGGTTTGGAGTTTGACTGCTCCTTCTAGCAGGTTAGATGTCTGATTATGGACATCTCTCTTATGTGTTTAAATGTACACTGTATGTATTTATATGAATAATATATAGTCTATTGACTAGTTTTTTTCTTCTCGCTAGACCACTGGTAGCAAAAAGAATTTCTAAATTTTTTTGCTACCCTGAAATGTATTAATATAGATATCTTTTTATTAT
>NC_068991.1:31736946-31741257 GCF_001194135.2 Octopus bimaculoides
CCTATTGCTAGAAGATGGAAGCGGTTCGCTGCCCTGCTCGCAATATATCAGATGCAGCTGTGCATCGTTAACCAGCTAGAAAAGATGTCCTCTTGGGATTAAAAAATAACAGTAAAGTTTATTCGAACGGAACAGCCATGTTGAAGTGGCTACGAACATTGTATATATATATATATATATATATATATATATATGACAAGTTTAAAATAATGGTCATTACATATAATTCCTTTATTAGAGTAAATTTGGCTTACAGCTGTTTCCAGTAGTCATTATAGATAGGTTTACCCAATTGGTCTATTAATCAATTGAGGTAAATTGAACGACCTAAGAAAATTAATGCTACTTTCATCAGAGCCATTGCTGGAATTGTGTATATACATACATATATATATACATACATACATACATTTATATAAGGTTAAACGAAAGCACTCACACACTAGAAAAATACTTCTTCCAAAAAAAGGTTAGTAACAGCCTTATAAAAGATTTCATAACATATTTTTTTTTAATGAATTTTTGTAAAAAATCACCTTTACACTTCAAAAACTTTTTTTAAGGGTGCGGTGAATAAATTGTTGTCTAAATTACGCAAAAATGAAAATAATACTGACATCTCATTTTAACAGATATATTTACCAAACTTACATGAAAATATCTTGGAACACTAAAGAGTAAATTTATTCAATAAAATTGGCTTCAACCACGGCCTTCAGACGACTTCGGAATCTCCTGCAACTCTGTCATAACCCTTGCCTTCAGTTCATCTTTGGTGCTACAAGGAGTTTTGTTCGTCTCTCGCCCAACTGCGCCCCACACATAATAATCAAGGGGGTTGTACAGTCTGGGGAGTTAGATGGCCAGATGTTAGGGGAGATGTGGTTACAGAAATTGCCTGACAGCCATGACTGGGTTCTCCTACTTGTGTGATATGGTGCAGTTCTGTTGCCAGACACAGGGTCTTCCAGCGGTCCCTCTCGACCCAGGGCAGCATTATCTCCTCCAGGCACTTGATGTAGGCTTCCGTGTTGAATCTGAGGTCGTGTGGGAATATGAATGGAGGCATAACGTCGCTATCACTAGTGATCACTCCAAACACCATGATGTTGACTAGATGTTTGATTTTTATCACTCTCGGTGCATGTCCTCAGATTGTACTCGCTTTCAGATGATATTTTAAGGACCATTGAAAGCCCCGTCATTTTTCACTATGCACAAATACATAATCTTCCGCCTTACCATTTCTTAAATTTATTCCTCTGGGATTCGTAGATTGCTTTACTTGATAAAGTTTTAACAGATTCTTTTTCTTTGAATTGTGTTATATTGGGTTTTTCGGTTGCACTGGCAACACAGACAGAACTACTGTCTTTAGAAAATATTTTGGCCATATTTTTTTTTCTTTGCGTGTTTGTGTGTACGAATATTATTGTCATTGTTGGTAATTTTGTTGTCAATAAAATCACTAGAAATACTTTATACCAATGGAAATATCATTAATTTTCTTTTCTTTGAAAACGAGAGTGCCTTGTTCTACGATATTGTTTTGTTCGATTGTTGCTTATTTATTTTACGTGCGGTAATCTTAGTTTTGAATTTATTCTTTCGGTTGGGAGGCTCGTGGCTACCATTACTTGTAGCCAATGTGTGTGCGTGTGCATGCGTGCGTGTGCATGTGTGCGTGTGCATGCGTGTGTGTGTGTGTGTGTGTGTGTGTGTGTGTGTGTGTGTGTGTGTACGAATAAAGTAAAATGTAATCTGTGTCAAAACAAACTTTATTTCACGTCTAAATCCTGCTAGGACAAACTTTCCATATTTCCCACAACTGCAACTGATTTTTTTTTTCAAGGTTATTCCACGCAATAGTATGAGGCAGAGTGATATGAAATGCGTCAGCAAATAATAATAATTATTATTATCATATAAAGATCTGCTAGTCGAAATCGAAAAGTGATACCAGTGATTATAGGAGCACTTGGAATGATCAAAAGAGAACTAAAAATTATCTGAGAATGATCTCTGACTTCCCATCCATGCAGGAAGTGCAAATGACTGTCGTAGCTGGTACGTCACATGTTCTGAGAAGTGCATTGCTGCAGTGAATTTTCTTTCCTTTTCACCCTTTATTTTCTTTGCTTACTTTATTATTTTTTATATTTTCGTTTTCTCTCTCTGTCTTTCTTGCCCTTTTTCTCTATCACATGACTTTGTAAATGAACAATTTGGTGTGTTTATTTTAATGGCTTACCAATGTATACAGTGCGTTTCTCAGCCCTAGGTGTCAGGAAGGCACTCAACAAAAAAATGGAAACAATTGAAAGAGACGATAATGAAAATAATAATAATAATAATAATAATAATAATAATAATAATAATAATCCTTTCTACTATAGGCACAAAACCTGAAATTTGGTGGGGAGAGGGGACTAGTCGATTATATCGACCCAAGTGTTTCACTGGTACTTAATTTATCGACCCCGAAAGGATGACAGGCAAAGTCGACCTCGGCGGAATTTGAACTCAGAATGTAAAGACGGACGAAATGCCGCTAAGCATTTTGCCTGGGGTGCTTACGATTATGCTAACTCGCCAATAATAATCCTTTCTACTATAGGCAGAAGGCCTGAAATTTGGTGGGAGTAGGCTAGTCGATTACATCGATCCCAGTACTTGATTGGTGCTTATTTCATCGATCCCAAAAGATGAAAGGCAAAGTCGACCTCGGTGGAATTTGAAATCAGAATGTACAGACGGCCAAAATGTCGCTAAGCATTTTGCCCAACGTGCTGACGATTGTGCCAGCTCGCCAATAATAATGATAATGGTTTCAAATTTTGCCATAAGGGCAACATTTTTTGGTGGGTGGGGAGGGAATGAATCGATTACATCGACCACAGTGTTCTTATTTTATCAACCTCAAAACCCCTGGTACTTATTTTATCAATCAAAACCCCTGGTACTTATTTTATCAACCCTGAAAGGATGAAAGGCAAAGTTGATCTCGGCGGAATTTGAACTCAAAATGTAGCGACGGGCGAAATACCGCTAAGCATTTAGTCCGGCGTGCTAACGATTCTGCCAGCTCGCCACCTTAATGATAATAATAATCCTTTCTACTATAGGCACAAGGCCTGAAATTTGGGGTGAGGGGGGCCAGTCGATTAGATCGACTCCAGTACGCAATTGGTACTCAATTTATCGACCCCGAAGGGATGAAAGACAAAGTTGACCTCAGCGGGCCAAAAACTGCTAAGCATTTTGCCCGGCTCGCTAACGATTCTGCCAGCTCGCCGCCTTCGTAATGGTAATAATAATAATATCCGATAATATATACTCCTACATAATCGATTACCCGATAGCCACATTCTATTCAGTTATCACACATTAATATCATCAACCCACAGCGGACCCGATCAACAGTAAAACGCACAATCTCAACTACACAACACATACGACATACAGACACCATCCAGCCAAATAACACAATTCATACATCTTCCACACTCAAATATCACCTCCACCACCAACACCACCAACAACAGCAAATTCCATCCAAACAAAACTTTTTGTAATATATAAACACATGCCAACGTTTCCATAAAACAATGCTGCACTACTTTTAGAATACCCGGTGATGCAAGAGAGTTTTGCACAGAAACTGTTTAAAATATAAAACAACAATAATAACGATGACGACAACGACGACGACGATGATGATGATAGTGGTGGTGGTGGTGGTGGTGGTGGTGGTGGTATTGGTGGTGGTGGTGGTGATGATGATACAATAACAACTTCATGTCAATGTTTGCTTGGTTGGTTCAAGAGAAGGAATGCGGAAGAGTTCAGACCTACCGCAGACCGAACGTCATCATCATCGTTGTTGTCGTCGTCGTCGTCGTCATCGCTTTCGTAGTCATCGTCGTCATCATCGTCGTCGTCGTAGTCGTCACAGCCGTCATCGTTGTAGTCGTCGTCGTTATTTCATAAAAGACAACTCGTTGTTCGTCCATTTATCAAACGCTGCCAGTCAGTTTCACTAAAGTACTTCACACTGTTACGGGAATCTGGCTATCTTCAGATATTCAGGGTGTCAGGAAGATGGTAAGGGGTGGATACGGGAGCCTAGTACAGTTAAGGATGATGGGTGGGATGTTAGTTGTTATGGTTGCTGTGTATGTGTATATATATATATATATATATATATATATACAGTTAGTGCAGCAGGTATGGCAGCAAGTAGTAGTAGTAGTAGAAGTAGTAGTAGTAGTAGTAGAAGTAGTAGTAGTAGTAGTAGTAGTAGGAGGAGGA
>NC_068991.1:31741768-31742889 GCF_001194135.2 Octopus bimaculoides
GGACAAGGGAAATGCTACAGTGGTGATGAACAAGTCTGACTACTCTGAAAAATTGGCAAGTCTTATAAGTGATGGTAGCTACCGCAAAGTAAAGAAAGACCCAACTCTGAAAACAGAGAGGAAGTTGTCACAGATCTTGATTAAGAACAAGGATCACTTTACACCAACGAAGTACAGACAACTGACTCAACACTACCGTAAACTACCACACATGTACGGTCTTCCTAAGAGTCACAAGGATGGTATTCCATTAAGACCTATAGTGAGCTGTAGAGGTTCAGCATGTCATCCACTGAGCAGCTTCTTGGTGGATATAATCAGTTCATTAGCAGGAAAGTCAACATCGTACGCGAAGAATTCCACCCACTTCATAGAATTGATCAAGGATACCCCCATTGAACCCAACCAGATAGTGAGTCTAGATGTGATAAGTCTATTCACTGAAGTCCCAACTGGTGAAGCACTATCGGTGATTCAAGAAAAACTAGTGACAGACACCCATCTAAAAAACGCACTAGTATACCAATAAGAAGCTTGATGGAAATGTTGACCTTCTGTGTAGAAACTACCTACTTCAGTATGGACACTGATATATATCGACAAGAAGAGGGTTTAGCTATGGGTTCGCTATTATCACCGATAATAGCCTATATATACATAGAATATTTTGAGAATTTGGCTTTAGGATCAACACCACTAAAACCAACCCTATGGCTGCGATATGTTGATGACACCTTTATACTCTGGCCTCACCAGGAAGATGTCCAAGTATTGTTAGATCATGTGAACTCAATAAAGCCATCCATACAGTTCACAGTGGAAAAGGAAAAAGGCAATCAGCTAGCATTCCTGGACGTATTAATAACACGCACCGAGTATGGATTCAGGACGCAAGCCGACCTTCACTTGACGATACCTCAACTTCAATTCCCACCATCCATACAGTGTAAAGAGAGGGATTGCTCAGTGCCTAAAACATCGAGCAAAGAATATAAGTAGCGATCGCGATACCCACCACGAAGAAATGATCAAGCTCAGTAACAATCTATTAAGCAACAACTACCCCAAAAACATACTATCCACTCCTATTATGAAGAAAAGAGAGGATGAAACTAATAAGC
>NC_068991.1:31743168-31744139 GCF_001194135.2 Octopus bimaculoides
TGATCATGTATGGAAAAATGGAGACCACCTCACCCTGTGGGATGAAGTTAAAATAATAGACAGAGAACACCACTGGAAAATACGAAAACTAAAAGAAACAGCATATATGCTAGGACACAACAATCTCCTAAGCAGACCGAGTGCAGATATGAACAGCATATGGGAACCGGTATTAAGGAAGGACAGGAAAATATTAGATTTATAAGCCCTAAAATTCACTTCATAATTGCCCACGGGCATATGGCGTAGTGGTTAAGAGCGCGAGCTACTAACCCCAATAATAATAATAATAATAATAATAACATCGAAAAATACTTTAGGAATGAGAACCCAGGTTCGAAATTTCCCCTAGACACCTGATGAAGACTGGAGGGTATATAAGCCGAAAAGTTAACGACAAACAAGATGAGGACAAATATCCGTCAAATGTAAATAATGTAAATAGTAGTCAACTGGTACTTATTTTATCGATCCGGAATTAATGAAAGCAAAGTCGGCCTTGACGGTATTTGAACTCAGAACTTAAAAACAGACGAAATGCTGCTGAGCGTTTTACCCGGCGTGCTAACGATTCTGCCAGCTCACCGCATTAGAATACTAAAATATTGGTTTCAAACTCTGGTACAAGGCCAGCAATCGGGTCTATTCAATTTGACGGACAGATTTTTTTAATAATTTTTTTTTAAAACTAAACGCTTTGAAACTTCGGATACTGGTAGAATGTGTCACATAGAACAGGGTTTACTCTTAACGTTTTTGACAAACTTTTGTATTTTAGAAGTTATTTCGTGTTAAAGTTGTCGTATTTGGTTAATTTTAACCAATCAATGACGTGTATTCAACTGAAGAAAATTACTGCTGCTGTTTGCGAAGAACAACTTCCGGGTCCATTGACAAAACGATGAGTCTTCGTCAACAGAAAAATTTAAACTGAAAATCTCCCCTAACAAAACCCTTCTTTAATAACCAGA
>NC_068991.1:31744223-31750754 GCF_001194135.2 Octopus bimaculoides
ATATATATATATATATATATATATATATATATACACACATACGCACACACTTTAATAATAGGCAGAACTTATTAAAGGCTATTTAATAAGTTCTTAAATAGCCTTTAATAAGGCTATTTATTAAAGCCTAATTAAAGGCTTTAATAAAGCCTTTAATAAAATCAAGAATATTGAGGCTAATGGATATAAATATCTGGGGATTTTAGAATACGACAAAATCAAAGAAAGGGAATGAAGGAAAGCTTTAGTCAAGAATATTTCAGAAGAACCAAGTTGATTATGGGAAGTAGACTCAATGGGAAAAACAAAATCAGGGCAATGAACACATGGGCTGTTTTCTTAATGCGATACGGCGCAGGTGTTGTTAGGTGGACAAAGAACGAGCTTGTGGAAATGGACAGGAAAACTAGAAAAGTGATGACAATTAGCAAGGAACTACACCCCAAAAGCGATACTGACAGAAACAGGAGAGGGAGAGGTCTCATAGGATGTAAGACCTGTGTTGTCAACGAGAAGAACAGTCTGGGAAAGTACATCAAACAGCAGAGTGAATCCTTGCTTGCCGCTGTTAGCACAGAAATGATACGAACATGAGCCAGAAGGAGTCACCGAGAACAAGGAAGATAAGATACTGTGGGATTTTACAATCTAATGTGGCTCTTTAATCGATGCTCGAAGACCAGATATTTTTGTGGTAGATAAAGGCAAAAAGAAAACCAAGATCATAGATATTGCAATACCTGGAGATGCACGCACAAGTGACAAAGAGCTAGAAAAGACTGAAAAGTACAGACGAATGTGAAAGAACGTGGATTATGAGGAGAATGTCTGTCGTTCCAGTAGTTGTAGGGGCACTCGGAGTATTAACAACCAAGTTCGAGAAATATGTTAAAGAAATCGGAATTGACATGAGAGCAGAGCAAGCCCCCAAAATTGATCTGCTGGGGATAGCTAGGATTTTGAGATTGGTACTTGCATGTTGAATATCTCCCACGATAATTAACAACTAAGTATCAAAGTTTATATTGTGCGGGAAAAAAAAAACCTGTAAGCAGACAGCAGGCTCCTGTCCGGTCACACAGAATCTACCAGAACAAACAAGACCGAGCGTTCTGAGAAGTAAAACAATAATAATAATAATAATAATAACAATAATAATAATAAAGTACCGCCACAATAAAGTGTGTGTGTGTATATCTTCATTGGCTCTTATGCAGTAAATACCAATATGAAGTAACAGAGAACTGGTATGAGCATGTACCAAGTAAAGTTATGCAGGAGGATGGAAATGTAACGATACGCTGGGACTATGATTTTCAGACGAATCGTGTAATCGAACACCGTCGGCCGGATATTGTCATATTGAATAAGAGAGACAAATACTGTCAGATCATTGTTGTAGCCATACCAAATGACATGAATGTTGTGAGTAAAGAGGTTGAAAAAATCACCAAGTACTCCGAACTGAAAGTGGAAATGGCAAGACTGTATAGAATGCGAGAAGGTAATGTAAAAGTGATGCCAGTGGTGATCAGAGCGTTGGGCTCAATCTTATTGAAATTTCAAAACTTCTTAAGGCAACTGGAAATCCCATGCAAGATTGATGTCTTGTAAAAAGCAGCCTTATTAGGCACAGCACAAGGGAAGTATTATCTGTCTGGGATCCTTGTTGTGACTTGACAGATGACTAAAGGCTCCAGTGCATTTTTACCTACACTGTGTAACGAAGGAATAATAATAATAATCCTTTCTACTAAAGGTACAAGGCCTGAAATTTGCGGGGAGGTACTTAATTTCACAGGTACTTAATTCATTGATCCTGAAAGGATACAAAACAAAGTCGACTTCGATGGATTTTGAACATAAAGGCAAAAAGAAAACCAAGATCATAGATATTGCAATACCTGGAGATGCACGCTAAGCATTTTGTCCAGTGTGTTAGCAATTCTACCAGATCACCGCCTTAATAATAATAATAATAATAATAATAATAATAATAATAATAATAATAATAATAATAATAATAATAATAATAATATATAACAATATTATATAACAATATGACATATAACAATATGACATATAACAATATGTCGGCATTATAAAATCGAAACCGCTGACAAATGGTATAAATACCATCCTGAAGCTGTGACTGAGGGAGAAAATGTGTCGATTCTCTGGGACTTCCCCGTACATACCGACAAAACTATAAAAGCTAATAAACCGGATATTATTATAAAAGATCAAACAAAAAGATGTGTTTATTAATTGACATGAGTATTCCTTGTGATCACAATATAGCGGCGAAAGAATTTGACAAGATCAGTAAATATAAAGACTTGCTAATAGAAATTGAAAAAATGTGGCATCACAAGGCGACTACCGTACCAGTGATTGTAGCATCTCTAGGAATGATAGAAAAAGGTACTGAAACCTATTTGAAAATGATACTAGGCCTACCATCCCTACAGGAAGTGCAAAAAAATCATGTTAACTGGAACGACTCAGGTACTGAGAAGAGTATTATCGCTGTGAAAACAACATCCATTCATGAATTTATTTATTTATTTATTTATTTATTTATTTTACATACATATTTTACCTGTGAATTTGCGTGTGTAAACTAGGCATGCATACAATGAGCTTCTCTGCCCTAGGTGTATGGAAAACACTCGTCGGGAAATGGAAGAAAATTTGAATAAAGAAGAAAAAAAGAACATAATAATGGTAATAATAATCAATATACGCGACTATTCCAGAATGAATATGAAACCGTATGGAATATTAACAACCAAAGTACGCAACTAGCCCAGAAAGAATATAAAAGACGTCATGACAATATAGCAAGGATTGTCCATTGGACACTTTGCAACAAGTATGGACTTGACAGAGCAAAAAAGTGGTACGAACATACACCCGAAGCCATTATCTAAAATGGTAATGCAAAGATCCTATGAGATTTTACGATTCAGTTCGACCATGAGTTAGAAAGTAGGAAGCCGGACATAGTCTTAATTGAGAAAGAAAGCAAACGATGCTGGATCATAGAAATATTCACGCTTATTTACGTGGCAGATATATGCAATTTAACTAAAGGTTGTATCATATGTACGCAATATTTTCTTCTTTGTTTTTGTTTATGGGGAAAATGGAAAAATAAGAGCGAATATTTATTTTATGAGTGCTACGTATTAAGTCTACAAAATTGTGCATAAATTACATAAAGTGTATATATTCAGTCATCCTATAAACAATGAGGCTTTTATCAATTGAAGGGGGACGGGATAAACTACCTGTATCAACGTGCTATAAAAGCAGGTAGTAATTTTACCTTGACCTTATTCTTAGTGCAAGTTTTGAAGAGTGCAGTTCGATCTTAACAGCTATTTTTTTCAAAGCTATAATGGAAGTGACAAAGGAGCATATTTGGCATATTTTGCTTTATGAGTTCAATAAAGGCAACACAACGGAAAGTGCGAGGAATATTAATGCAGTATATGGGGATCGGACAACAAACGTAAGCCAGTGTCAACAGTAGTTCCAGAAATTCCGAGCCGGAAACTACAACCTAGAAGACGAGCCTCGTCCTGGAAGGTCTGCAGAGATCGATGAGGACGCCCTGCAAACCCTGGTAGAACAAAATCCCATCGTAACTGTTGAGGAACTAGCAGAGAAGCTTGGATTTGATCATTCAACCATTCATTGACACCTGCATGCCATCAGAAAAGTCATCAAATTGGGTCAATGGGTTCCTCACAAACTTTCAAAGTCTAATCGCGTGCAGAGTGTGAATGTATGCTACTATCACCTCTGACGAATGAACCTTTTTTGGACCGAATAGTGACTGGTGACGAGAAATTTGTTCTCTATAAAATTGTCAAGCGCCGAAGACAGTGGGTAGGGAAATGAGAAACACAGGCACCCCAGGCTAAAGAGGGTCTTCACCCACGTAAGGTGTTATTATCTGTTTGGTAGGATATGAAAGGTTTAGTGCACTTTGAACTTTTAAACGCAAACCAAACCATAACAAAGGAGATCTACTGCGAGTAGCTTGAGCGGCTTAAGTCAGCGCTAGAAGAAAAACAACCACGTTTGGTTTCAAGACGGAATTCTGTAGACATGGTTAGAACAGTAGTGGGGAAGTATTTTTCGTCACGGACAAGTGAATTTTGGAAGAGGGACCTTGCAAATCTATCCCATAGATGGAAGAGCATTGTAGAAAATTAAGGAGAGTATATTTTAGATTAAAAAAGAACTTTGTTTAATATCTTAATTTTGAAAAATAAAAAGTATAAAAACCGCATTATTAATGGGGTGACCCAATATAATGTGCATTAAGTAATCATCGTATTCCAATTTCTGTCACTTTTCAATGAGTAGCAAATGAGCGACTATCTTTCCATGCAGACATAACACAGGCTAGGCTTTCAATTCCGTGAAATATTCACGGGTCCCGATAATATTAACAATGTTAATACTAATTAAAGTGTATATATAAATAACAGAAAGAATAAATCAAAGAATATTATATGGTGTAATGCACCATTCACATACTCAATAGCTACCAATAGCTCTCGAAAATGTTATGCTGCACTAGATAAGTAAATATGGGAAATTATTTAATCACTATAGTATAAAATTTTCGTATTAAACCACTAGACATTTAGGTGAGATTATAACAATACATAATAAATAGAGAGTTAGGGAGTATCTCAAAGACAAAATCTGTAAACAAGAGTAGAATTGATAATGTTTATTGTATATAAGTAGAATTGATAATGCATAATGTATATAATTTTCCTGAACTAGATTTCTATTCTTTAAGTAAAAGTAATTCCGATAATACAATTAAGTTAATACCTAGTTTTAATATTAATTATAGCAATAATAATTGTAACCCTGCTTTAACACCTAATTTTGAGAGAAGGATTTGTAGGAATTCTTTTAACCATAAATACAAAATACAAGTGGATAAATGCCTGTGTTATTGTAAAAACAAAATTGTCTTTAGAAAATCAGTGTTTAAGGGAAATATAATCTATCAATAAAAGGTAATAACATGGAATTTAAAGTATTACTACATAGGTCCATCTGCTACAATTTGGAAATGTAGATTTCATGATCATTCTCATTCATTTAAGTATAAAAGAAGAACTTATATTTTGAATGACGGGAAACACCTTCTAAGAGAGATATATGCCACCTTTGGCTTCGTTCAGAAATAAAAACAAAGAACACCCAACATCTTTATCCAGCATGTTATGGACACTTAAAAAGAAAGCCTTAATGCTAAAACTAGCGAAAACAGATGACGGGGCAGCAAATGCGAGTTCTACATAGCTGAAAAACTAAATATCGTAACATAAACAGTGAACTTTTTATGCAATGGAAAGGAAACCTTCTTCCCCTGCATACTCAAGCAACAACTCATAATTCGAACTTTCAAACAAGATCCCCCACTCACTTTGCGACTCCTCTAGCCGGGATAAGTTTTCTTTTTCTCGGGACATCAATTATATGCATTACATGAACATTATGCACAAAAGACAGGCACATATCACAAACCTATGAATCCACAAGCGCATCAACTTACAACGCCATGGACCAAGTTTGGCGTCAAAAATACGTGAAATTCCACTATTTTGTGCACATACTCAAGAACGAAAGAATACATAATGTCGGTGTGTATGTGCGTGCGTGTATGTGTGTTTATGCGTGCATGTGTGTGTGTGTGTGTGTGTGTGTGTGTGTGTGTGTGTGTGTGTGTGTGTGTGTGTGTGTGTACGTGTACCAGCGTATATGTGCATATTTTGTATGGATGTGCATGTGCACATAAGTGTGTGTTTACATTCATGTTTATAAATTTGGACGTTCATGTACACGAGCGCTCTCACATGAAATGATTAAAGAAGTAATTAATTCATAGTTACCGCAATTTCTAACAAAGATTCCAGGGCTAATGCAGAGGAAACAATAATTGGGATTTTCCTGTAAGTCATCTCCCATGATATTTATATTCATTTATTTATCTCCAAATCCCTTACAGTCTCTTGTAACTTCGTATATTTCCATCCATATGGAAAGCTTGATAATTGCTGAGAAATTTTTCTCGACATAAAAATCAATGACATCTTTGTTAACGACGAGTGTTCCAGCTGATCCAATCAACGAAACAGCATGCTCGTGAAATTAACGTGCAAGTGGTTAAGCACTCCACAAACACTCGCACCCGAAACGTGACAAGGCTGGTCCATCGAATTACAGGTAGAACTCATTTTTACCAGCTGAGTGGACTGAAGTAATGCCGAGAATCGAACTCGCAACTTTACAATACCCTAACCAATGAAGAATATTTATCCATTCAATGAGGTGCATTCATTCTCTCTATTAGCGTATATGAGTGTGTGAGTGTGTGAGTGTGAGTGTGTGTGTGTTTGTGTGTGTATGTATGTATGTGTGCATGTATGTATGTATTTACACACACATATGCATATATATATATATATATATATATATATATATATATATATA
>NC_068991.1:31752093-31753835 GCF_001194135.2 Octopus bimaculoides
GTGTGTGTGTGTGTGTGTGTGTGTGTGTGTGTGTGTGTGTGTGTGTGATTTTTAATCAGAAGTTTCTCACCCCGGGTAAGACCCAGGTTAACTAAAGGGATATTCAAGATGACAATGCCTTATTTTTCACATACCACATACAACTTGATAATGTTGTTTGTTCATGTATTTTAACTTTCATCCTTAAAGTAATATTATAGTTTAAGTAACGGTTCGCTCTTGCATATTACTATGTAGAATTTAGTAGGTTATGTGTTTCTGGAACACAGCAGCAACCACTATGCATAATTTCCCGAGGAGAAATAACTCTCTATTTTGGCAATTGTAGTTATGTTTCCTGTGATTTCGTTTACAGAATGTCTGCACAGAATCTCGAGAAACATTCTGGAAATAAGTGTCAACAGAGTTATCTTCCGAGTTCCTGAAATTATCAATTATTTGAGGAAGTTTAACAACTGCAATGATTCTCCTAGTACCATGTCATACAGCACATGTTTACTCTTAAAATGTGCCGATTATATAATTCGGAAGATGTGCGATGTGAGAAAACATTTTTGAATTAGGTTTAGGAGATGTAGGGAGTTATTGGAGTCCACATTGAAGAATTGCTTGGTGACCCAGGCTTTAACGTTTGCCAGGTTTTAACGTTTGCCCTGCAGCTTCTCCTTCGGAGTTTTGTGCGACTTGAACACTCGTGGGTTTTCGTAATGGTAGTCAAAAAGCGGCTTAATCTTCAAGTCTCCATTCGCATTGGCACACAGATCGCGAGTTAGCCTATCTTTTATAGGCTTGTGGCTTGGTATTTTCTTCTCCTCTGCAGTTATGTAGGTTCTTCTGAGTATTTTTTTCAAAAAAAAAGGCCAGTTTCATTACAGCTGAATATCTGTTGTGCGATGTACTCCTCGGCTGCGATGAGCTGACGGAATTCATGCACGAAATCTTCAGCTGCCTTCGTATCAGAGCTCACTGCTTCGCCATGAACACCAGTCCTCTTCTTGAAATGCGTCTGCTGATGTCTCCTCTGTCGATGTTCCAGGATTCTGCTGCAGGAGATCCCCATACAGCGCCCGTGCTCTCTCGCAAATGATAGTCTCCGTAATTGTACCCCCTGCGACTTACTTCGTGTTGAACCACAGGAGAAGCAATTTTTCCATCCTTTAGTGGACAGATGTGCTTTGATAGAGAGTCTGGAGACACCTATTGCTGTTGTAACGGCCTTGATCTCTTTTTTTCTTCAAGGTGGTGCAGATCCTCGACGTGCTTCGGTCGTATTGACGTGTTATGTCCACTACATGCATTCCTCTCTCATGTTTATTAATGATTTCCTTCTTCAATTCTATCGTAATCAGTTTGTTTTTTTCTTCCTTTCAGCACTGTCCTTTGCACTAGCCTTCTTAGGACCCATGGCTAACACAACAAAATATTATAAAATAATAGCAAAAGATGCACAAAACTAAACAAAAACACTGGGGAAAACACAACATGGATGCTATCACAACGAGATAAATACGTGAACTGAGCGAGCGAAGACTGGTCTTGTTGGGAGAGTTTGTGGGAACTCAGCCCTGACTAGCGGTCGATTGTATAAAACTCGCTCGTACTACAAATTTCTGCTCGTACTTCAAGACAAAAATTCGCATGAGCCTCGGCTCGTACAGCAATTTACTCGTACAATAGTGCACTCGTACTGAGCGCTGCTCTACTGTATATGTGTGTACATATATATATATATATATATATAT
>NC_068991.1:31754141-31757281 GCF_001194135.2 Octopus bimaculoides
TAATATATATACACATATAATATATATACATATACATATATATATGCGTGTGCTAACATACTATGAAGGGATAAGATATTAACATACTACGAACGGATAAAAAATTATTGTTTAACAGGTTTTCTGAGTGTTTGATCTCATGTCAGCATAAGTGCTTTTTTACTTTTAAATTTTTCTCAGTATAAAAATTGTTTTCTACCCTAGGCACAAGGCCCGAAATTTGGGGAGAGTGGGCCAGTCGATTAGATCGACCCAGTACGCAACTGGTTCTTAATTTATCGACCTCGAAAGGATGAAAGGCAAAGTTGACCTCGGCTCAGTATAATAGTTAATCTATACACTTTAAATTATCCTACCCTGCCAAATTTTGAACTCATCCTAGCTAAACATATAAATTTTATAAAATATTTTTGTAATTTTCATAGTAGTTGTACACTATGAATGTTTGTTCAACAACATAGAATCCATTGTCAGTAAGCTGCATGTTTTTTTTATTGTTGCTACGTTTATTTAATTGTTTCGTGTTTTATAAACACTGTGTTTTGCTGCCTTGTGGCCTTGTGGCAGTTTTGTTGACGTTTTCCTCCTTATTTGACGGGAGAAGCGCAGTATAATTTGTATAAAAATGGAATACGAAAATCTGAGTTTGTCAGAATTTACGACGTCCGAAGAAGAATTGCTGAGAGCAATTACTGTGAAGCACAAGAAGACGGAAGAAAAGATGGATTTTGCGACCGTGTCCAGAGGTCGCAAAAGTAATAAAAATTGTCAATCTAACTCACAAAGAACTAACAGCAAACCAAATCAATATACCCTCCAAAGGGCTCAAGTTTACACCCATAACAATCAAAGAGGCTGATAAAGGAGTGCAGTGGTCTTAATAAACTCTAGTACTAACCATATTAGAAGACACAACATATTATGAAAAGGCCCAATACTACAGTCAGCAGAAAATAGCGAGAGACCTAAAATCCGTGTTGAACCTATACAGAGAAGGGCTCACCGATAAAGAATATTACTATATGACCAATTTCAAAAGTAAAACCAGTCAATTTTGTGAGAAAATAAGTAACGCATGCAGGATAACCACAGACATAATAATCAAAGTCCCTACTCCTAATGACCTCAAATTGAGACCTAAAATAGCAGGTCCCGCATGCGAAAACCACCGCCTCAGTAACTATTTAGATACCCTCTTAAAACCATTCCCCAAGCATATCAAAAGTTACATAAGGGACGACCTGGATATGCTCAATCACCTTCCTGAAACAATAAACAAAAACACTCTACTAGTATCCTTCGATGTAGTCAACCTCTATTCCAATATCCCCCACAACCTAAGAATAGAGGCAATTCAATTCTGGCTAGAGAATTACGCCAACGAACTCCCACATCACATCAAAAAAGAATTCGTGATAGAAGGGCTAAAATTAATCTTGGAGAATAACTACTTCATCTTCAAAGAAAACTTCTATCGACAAAAATTGGGGACTGCGATGGGTACGAGAATAGCCCGCTCCTTTGCTAACCTAGTCATGGGATATCTAGAAATTAGGCTTTATCGTAAGGTTCTAGAAAAATACGGCAGCCCATTCTCCCTCTACATAGAAAATAACTGGAAGAGACACCTAGATGACTGTTTCATTCTTTGGCATGAAAGTATAGGGAGACTTAAAGAATTTCAAGCACTTATAAATGGACTTGACGTAAACATTCAATTCACGATGGATTATAACCATCAACAACTTCCCTTCCTCGACATCCTCATTAAGAAACCTAACAACGTAATAGAAACAGATATATACTATAAGCCCACGGACTCCAAGCAATATCTACCGTTCAACTCATGCCACCCCAGACACACCAGAATGAATATCTCCTTCAACCTAGCAATAAGGATATGTACTATAGTTTCTAATGCAAGTACCAGGGACACACGACTACATGAACTAAAGGATACACTCATCACCAGGGACTACCCACCTTCACTAAATGGCATATGCTTTCAACGTGCCCTACAACTCAACATCCACGAACTCAGACATCCCAAATTAAAGAAGGATTTACAACCAAAAGCCCTACCATACATCTCCACACACAACCCTGTTAAGAATGAAGCCTTCGACACCATCCTTCAAAACATTCCCCTGCTAAAAAAGAACGACAGAATGAACTTAATCCTCCAAACACACACCATCATGAAAAGTAAGAGACAGCCCAAATCTATGAAAAGTCTCCCAACACAAGTCCAAATACGTTCAATACTGAAGCCGTCAGTAAAAAGAAAAATGCGGAAGACCCAACTGTGGGATATGCATCAATTTAATTGAGGGATCAGAGTTCTCCTTCAAACAGGGACAACGTTTCACAGTGAAAAGCAGCTTCACATGTGCTTCAGAGAACCTGATATAAGCACTAACCTGATCTGGGTGTCAAGAGCAATACATAAGCCAAACAAAAGACAGTCTACTTCAAAAGATGGCTCTGCACAGATCCCGGATCAAAATTCAAAAAAACAGAAAAATAGCATTCAGCCAACACATCGACATTTGCGCCAATAACAAAAATCCAAGCTTCAGAATGTTTCCCCTCTATCAATTCAGGGACGATACAACCTGTAGCCAACGAATTAGTAAAGAGTCGTTCTTTATCACAAAATACAGACCCCTTTTGAACGCATCTACAACAAATGACATATTCACTACGACCTTAGAATAACACACACACAAAAATTCATTAAAAACAGTCCCAATTACTGCTATAATCCACAACGAGCCACTTTTAGGTCACTTGACCATTTAACATCCTACTACTATCATACCATCCTGCATTCTTTTATTATTCTTTCTCTTCTTCTCCTTCTTCTTCTTCGTCTTCTTCCTTTCCGCCACCTTCTTCCTTACTTTACTACTACTGCTGTTTAGAATAACACCTACGCAAATATTATAAACAATACATTCAAAAGAGATATCTCAAAATTTCAATCACTACTACCATCCACAACAAGTCATTTTCAGGGTACTTGACCATTTAACACCTTACTACTATCATAGCACTCCCGCATTCTTCTTCTTCTTCTTCTTCTTCTTCTTCTTCTTCTTATTATTATTATTATTATTATTATTATTATTATTATTATT
>NC_068991.1:31757799-31760003 GCF_001194135.2 Octopus bimaculoides
ATATATATATATATATATATATGTATGTATATGTACACACACACACATTTATGTATGTATATATATATACATGCATTTATATATATATATATATATATATATATATGTGTGTATGTATGTATGTATGTATGTATGTGTGTGTGTTGTAATTTAAGTGTGATTGGATCAACTGGGACCCCTGTCGTCGTAACCGACGGAGTGCCAGTTGTATATGTGTGTGTGTATGTGTCTGTATTTAAGCATTTATATATTAGAACATAGAGTGACATGTCTACATACACAGACGCACAGGCATACATACACATACACACATACATACATATATTGTGTGTGTATGTATGTATGTATGTATGTATGTATGTATGCATGCATGCATGCATGCATGTATGCATGTATGTATGTATGTATGTATATATGTATGTATGTGTAACCCTATGCAAGAAACATGGGAAATTGTTATGTGCACGTGATTTCCCCCAAACCATTATCGATGTGAGCAAATTCCATTCCACAGAAACTCAAAGAACTCTAGCAGATTCGCTTCGCCAAAGGCCACCACCATTTTACTCCACGGCGTTTGTTACAAAATATGTCATTTTTTATCTGAAAACACTTATATGTTTCTTCCTTCTCACTTTAGTATATTTTCTCATTATTCATTTTTATTATAATATATGCATTATTTTCCATCAATTTCGTCTTTATTATTTATGTTTTTATTCTATTTTTTTATATTTGATAGAAGTCATTTTTATATGAACCCAGCTAAAAGCAACTGAATCTTACATTAATAAAAAATGAATGAATAAATAAAAGCAAGGTGCGAAGAACCCCGGACTCATGAAAAACATGGAAATCTCTGTAGATTTCCATTATCTTTTGATATATGTTTACAATTACAATACCACTTTGGCCATTCAGAAAAACATGAAAGCATTAAAATAGAAATTCGGCAGGTCTTTAATAATAATGGTGGAAGAAATTTCAAACAGAGCGGAAGGTAAGGAAGAAGTGTTAATGTTGAGAAGTAGTCAATAATGAAGTTGAATATCTCCTGAAAACCATGAAGATATCGTTGAAATATCTAGGGACAACAACAAAAAGCAAAGCACACACTCGGACCACACATTTATACACTTATACATGTTCATACGCACATGCAAATACACAGAGAAACGCACACATTTACACACGCGGTGATGCAAATATATAAATATACATAGATGCATATATACACTCATTCGCATGCATACACCTACACACATACACATACAAACAGGGCAGCTACAGTGAAAATTCTCACCGAAAGCGGACACAGATGTAATATGTCATCTGGACTACATTTTTACACTCTCCATGACGTCATTAAGTTGACCGGTATAAGATTCTGTATTTCCGGTCACATGCATGCTAGATAGAAACCTCCAATTTATCTGAAATATCAAAACTAGCTACATACACACACGTGCATGCATACATGCTCACATATATGCACATACATACACGTACGCACACATACATATATATATGCACAGACACACATAAACACATGCATTCATAAACTCGTGCACAAATACACACGCATAGTCATGTACATACATACTTACACATGCACACACGCATACATTTGTATATACAAACCCACATGCATCTACACATACATGCATCTATACACAAACATATACGCACACAAGCATACACATGCACCTAGTACAGAAGTGCTCGTTGGTCTTCTATTTGTGATGTGACTAAATCAAGTTGATATTTAGATGAAACTAAAACCAATACGATAATAGAGTTGCTACTCGAAAATAAGATTTTTTTATTATTCCGTGAAATTTTCACAAATAGACGACGTGCTGTCGTCGGTTACGACGTCAGAACGTCATCCAGTTGACCCGATCAACGGAACAGCCTGCTCGTGAAATTAACTTGCAAGTTGCTGAGCACTCCACAGACACGCATATCCTTAACATACTTATCAGGCAGATTCAACGTGACACACTGATTGTGAAAGGCTGACCCATTGAACTAGAAGTACAACTCATTGTTACCAGCTGAGTGGATTGAAGCAACGTGAAATGAAGTGTCTTGCATATGAACAGAACGCGCCGCCAGAAATCGAACTCACGACCGTTAGTACTTAAATGACTATCAGATCCGATTATTCATCAGCATAGTCACTGCCATCACATTTTTCATTA
>NC_068991.1:31760026-31767097 GCF_001194135.2 Octopus bimaculoides
ACAATATCACTGTTGCTGACTACCATTACTGTTCACTTTCTAAATCTTGTGTCAAGATAAATTTACACATTTCCCCTTTTTAGTTTTTCTTCATATAGCAGATTGTTCACCTTCCCCATATGTGCAACAATAAGCTGGGAATCATCGAGTAGATCTCTAACTTTATTTCACTGTACCCACAAACACCTTGTGTCTTTTTTCTCACGGTGCAGCATTAAACAAAACTTTTCCTTGAGTACTGTTTTGGTTGGTGACTTTACGTGTAGACCTAAGTGTCTCTAAGCTCCCGTATTATTTTGACTTTTCCGGCCATATTCAAATTCAGTTTTTTTTGTTTTTTTTTTTTCTTGTATGTTCACAAAAAATACAGGTTTATATGTATATCGGCATCAGTTTATGTGTGTGTGTGTGTGTACATATTTTAATGTACTCACATGTTCATTAAGACATGTTCATAAGCATATATGCAGATTTATGTATTTCTCCAAATACAATGTTTCTATACTCAAAATTTTATAACATTTTTCTAACATAACAATTTAAATATATACTTTAACCATGTAACACAAGCCTTCTGTAGTTTTTTCACTCTTGTTTATCTTTTATACATCCAACCACGTGCTTTCACATACCAACTTTCTCACCTATATATATATATATATATATATATATATATATGATCTACCCTATGAGTATATGTGCGTGTGCGTGTGTCTGTGTACGCATGTAGTTATGCAACCATGAATGTATATATATATAATAGAAATATTTTACAAAAACGAAATAGAAACTACACGTGGAAATGTAAGGGGAAAGTAAGAAGAAAATGCACACTGGAAATCAAAAAAAGTAAAGGCTTTTTATGAAAAGTAACGATAGATATATACAATTAGATGAACTGAGGTAGGAATAAAAGTAATAAAAGTCATTATCGTGAATTGTTAAAGAGATTCAAAAGCATACCGGTTTTTTAATGTTACTAATCATTGCTTTGGATGCACACCGAATACTGAACGGTGTCAGGTCTACTAGTCCCTGAGTAAAAAGATTATGTGTAAGGGAGGTAAGTAGTTCTGGATTTGGTGCAATTAGGGTAGATCTAGATCTGTAATGTGAATGATGTATGGGATGTATAGGGGTTAGTGGTATTAAATGAAAGGTTAGTAGTGTTCTGTATTATGTTCATATTTAGTTGTGGAAGATATTTATTGATGAAAGTTGCCTCTTTATTCATTATTTGTTGTATTGAGGTGTTCTGGGAACATTGATAGAAGGGAAAAATTAGGAAATTAGGATTAAGATTCCTTGCACACCTTCCTATGTGTTCACTGACCTGTATCTGCCTGTATTGTAGGTGGCGGATTTGTTCTTTGTGGAGAGTGGTTCTTCTACGGAGTGATATTCCTGTTTGGCCAATATAACTATTACCACTCCCTAAGCATGTAATGGCATAGATTAGATTAGATTTTCCGAGGCACAGGTGAAATTTGATTTAATCTTAAATATTTCACCTAGTTTAAAGTGGAACTCTGAACCCTCCAAAAGGTGGGGGCAAGTACCACAGTTAGGTCGACCACATTTTTCACTTTCGGTTCTGTTGTTAATGGATATAGTCTTACGCTGGTTAATATTTTTTCAATGATTTAGGTTGCATTTTACTTTTGATAATTTTGTGTGAGCCTAAAATTTTGTTCATTGTGAGGATGGGTAGATTTTAGATGATAATGTTAAAGGCTTCGTTGTTTCTAGGGTTATGTGTGGAGATGTATGGGAGTATTTTTAAATTTGGTTTAGTATTTCGGCTGACTTCTCTTAATGTTCGTATGTCTATTTCCTTAGCTCGTTTAATTCCATCATTTATTAATGATATTGGGTAATGTCTTTTGATTAGTATTGATCTGAGTTCAAGGAGTCTTCGTTCACGAGTATAGGTGTCCGAAACTATAGTACAGATTCTTTTCGCTAGATTATAAGGTATATTAATTTTTATGTGTTTGGGGTGGCATAAGTTGAATAATAGGTATTGTTTAGAATCTGTGAGTTTATAGAAGTTGTCTGTTTCGATGTGGTTGTTGACTATTTTAATTAGGATGTCAAGAAAAAGGAGTTGTTTACTGCTGTGTTCCATGGTTAATTGTATGTTGCTATTGATATCGTTAAGCATTATTTTGAAATTGAGGAGTTTGTCCATGCTGTCTTTCCAAAGTATAAAGCAATCGTCCAGATACCTCTTCCAGTTCTCCTTTAAATAGCAATGAAAAGAGGTGCCATATTTTTGTAGTGATGATTGATATATTTTAACCCATTACAAGGTTCGCAATCACTGGAGCAACTCGGGTTCCCATTGCAATTTCACATTTTTGTCGATAGTAAACTGTATCGAACAGTAGGATGAATTTGAGTGCTGCGATTATGAATCTGTGGTTGATGCTTCCTGGGATCTCTTGTGGGTATTTTTCTAGCCAGAAGGTGATCGCTTCTATACCATAATTTGGGATATTGGTGTACAAATTCACCACATCGAATGATACTAACAGGGTTTCTTCATTTATTGTCTTCGGGAGGTGGTTAAGCATGTCTAAGTCATCCATGATGAAGCTTTTCACATATTTTAGAAACGGTTTGAGTAAGATGTCGAGGAAGTTGCACAAGCGGTGGTTTTCGCAAGCAGAGCCAACAATGATGGGTCTGAGTTTGAGGTCAGTAGGAGGGGGAACATTAATGCATAGGCTTGGAGAAACTTTGAAAGCTTTACAAATATGTGGATTTTTGTGTATTTTAGGTAATCCGTAGAATAGACTACGTCTGTATTTAAAATTGGATAGTCAATTTCCTGTTTAGTGAGGCCCTTTCCATGTATTTGAAGTAAAGAGGATAAGTTTTTAAGTGTCTTCTGTGGGTTGTATTGTACTATCATCTCATAGTAAATATTATTTTCCAATATGGAGAGTATTAACTTTTTGTAGTACACCACTTCCGCACTTCCTTTGTCGGTTTCTTTAATGATAAGGTTTATATCATTTTTTAACTCGATTAGGTCTTTCCATTCATTTACATTAAGGTTGGATTTAATTCGTTGTTTTTGTAGGGTATTAAAAGGAAAACTGGTAATGTGTTCACAAAAAGCATCAACTGCTTTATTTCTGCCTTTTGTAGGACAGTATTCACTTTTGTTTTTTACTATTGACTCATCTTCGCTGGTGTAGTTGTGAAGTGCTGCTGTGAGGCGTAATTTTCGGCAGAAATCCATAGTGTTATCCTAAATTTCATTTGGGTTCGCTCCGCGAGGGGTTGGAGTAAACTTTAAGCCTCTTGCTAGAATTTTAGTTTGTGTAATACTTAGGATTTTCTTTGATAAGTTGATTATGTTCGGTTGTTCTTGTACATTTTGTTCCATTTCACAACTCAGTTTCTCTGATTTAGGTCTAAAAAATCGTTATAGTAGGTGGATTGTTGTGGAAAGTCTGTATTGTGTTTGGTTTGGTCTGTTGTAATAGTAACAAAGCTAAAACACGCAGAGTCAAGCCACTTGGAACAGATTGGCCTCGCACTTTGCTGTGCATGTGTACTACGTTTAACGTCCTAGCTCACTCCCGCTGTTTACAGCAGTGCTTGGAAGGAAAGTGTGTAGTGTGTGATCGTCGCATTGACCTTGACAGAGAAAGTTGTCGAGAACGATGAAACCTTTTTGAAAACGATCATAACGGGTAATGAACCGTGGGTCTATGGCTATGACCCCGAAACAAAGGCTCAGTCTTCGTAGTGGAAGACCCCCAACCTCTCCGAGACCGGAGAAAGAACGAATAAGTCGAAGCAATGTGAAGACACTGTTGACCGTTTTCTTCGACTACAAGGGGCTTGTTCATCTTGAGTGTGCTCCACCTGGTCAGAGAGTAAACAAAGAGTACTACTGCGACGCTTTGTGGCGTTTGCGGGATGTTGTCGGAAAAGGCCACAATTGCATGCGTCCGATGAGTGCCAATTGCACCCTGAAAACGCATCTGCCCATTCAGTGCAGCTTGTGCAGGAGTTTTTGGCTAGGCACAGCATTCCCCAACTCCGACAGCTACCGTATTCCCCCAGATCTTGCCCCTTGCGACTTATCCTCTTTCCAAAAATCAAATGCAACGAAGTAGCTGCTGATTATCCCAGAAAACAAGTTCCATGAATGCTTCCATCGATGGAAACAGCGCTGGATTAAGTGTATGGCTTCCGAAGGAGACTACTTTGAAAGAGATTAAATGCAAAATTAGTACATGTTGTAGTTTTGTATTTATAGCACCAGTCCGAATACTTATTGATCAGATCTCGTCTTTGAACTGGTAATACATCACACCTTAGCGCTTTCATTCTGCATTTTACTTACAGTGAGACTCCGTCTAGTGCAACTAGTCATAGTACGATGACAGGAATATAATAAAAGAGACCTAATGAGTCATGGAAACAAACGAAATGAAAGAATTAGTAAATAAATAATTATCCAAAATACTGACTACCTCCTTTTTCTTTATATATAGATAGAGAGAGAGAGGGGGGAATGAAGGCGTGTGGCCCAGGGGTTAGGGTGTTGGGCTATCAATCGGTCGTGGGTTTGAATCAGTTACCATGTTCTGTCCTTGATCGAAGTACGTCATTTCATTTTGAAAATGAGGAGCAGCCAGGTGCTGCCGCAACCTTCTCTACCACTAGTTGTTAAATTCCTCTGGGTCACGGATGAAAAGTCTGTGACAGTCTGCTCTCGGCTTCAGTGACATCTAAAACAACCAGCGAAATTGTTGTACAATCTAGCAGGTCATATTTGCTTGCGTATAACGATGAAGCATGCACAAATACACGCACGCAGTGTGTGTGTGTGTGTGTGTGTGTGTGTGTGTGTGTGTGTGTGTGTGTGTGTGTGTGTGTGTGTGTGTGTGTGTGTGTGTGTGTGTGTGTGTGTGTGTACCCACCCCTGTATAAATTAATCTGATGCACAATATTACCCTGACCGTAATCCGTACTCCAGCAATCGAGACATAATAACGCCAAAGACTCATTCATTAATGTCCTCCTCTTCCGGTAGACATAAAATCAAAAACAAGCAAAAGAAATTGGCTGAAAAACTTTTCCGTTTCGTTCTTTGACTCAAATTTCTGGTCCTAAACCCATGCCGCATTTCTAATCTTTTCCTTATCTTCGTTTTCTACTAAAAGGCAAAAGAAATTTATCTGTGGGCAACCCTGCTTTTATTGGTGGATCTTTGCTGTCCTTTATCTAAAGAAAGTTTTTAACAGTTGAGTATCAGGTGAATAAAACAGCTTGTTTTATATTCTTGCCTCGTCGCAGTAAAATCTTTCTGAAACTCTTGTGGAAGTTATTTTTATAGTCAACTTCGTTTCCTAGGTTTATATTTGTATTTATATTGGGTTTTTGTTTTTATCTTATCTTTAACGATAACCATTGTCTCAGATAAATGAAGGTAATGAAAAGTAAAATTAGAATCCGCAATGACCAAAGAAGTTCAGCTTCAAGTTCCGACATTGATGTAAAACTTTAAAGCTTTTTTTTAAACCTTTTCTCATTCTTCTTTATATATATATATATATACATATATATTTTATAATACTGTCATGATGTTTATATCAATATTATCACCAACATGAAAGTTTGTGGGGAATCACAAAACCACATATTTATAGTGTTAAGAATAACGAAGAAGTTGCAGCGTCTATGCCTTTCGTAGATAATAAGTGACATGACAACATAAGTAGTATCGCAATGTTATCTTCCTGAGAACTTCTATCACCTGTAGTATATTGCAGACATCTTTGCCAAGACATCATGTTCACTGTTTCCAGAGAGGTAATATACTTTATATACATTTTATTGTATTCTGTGTTAGATCCCAAGTATATTCTACTTGGATTTGAACGCAATAGCATGAGATACAGGCACAATGTAGAAACCGAAAAGTGTCTCGCGATTTCACTATCAGTAGACTTTATTTATGTATACATGGCAGAGTGGGAAGAACTTCGAACAATATATTTTGTGGTATTTTGGTACGTGCTTTTACGTTACGTTCTGCATTTAGATCATGCCAGGGCGACTTTGCTTGTCATCCTAACGAAGTCAATAAAGTATGTACGAGGGTCTATGTAGTCGACTTTATGTTAATCGGGTCGTAGACACAATTCCAAGTCGCTGGCTACGTTGATTGTTTCTCCACTTACCTTATTTACTCTATCACATATAAATAATGCTAAGTTTTATAAGTGGGGAAGTCAGTCTTTGTCTAGGTGGTGGCTTCCACGACTACCACCTTCGTATCTGGAAAAACATCTAGTCAATCTGCACACCCCTACAACGACATAATATTAATTCGCCAGACCACTCCTGTTTGTGGAGTCACCTTAAATCACGATTCGAGCACCATCAACAAAGATGGAGAGACGACTCTAGGCATTTCTTTCCCTTTGGGAATAAATGGATGCCTACTCCTACTTACTCTTTGCCTTAAAATAGCAGTTGCTAATGCATTCCCTCTACACTCTTCACTGCATTCATGACTTACACACCTACATATGTATGTATGTATGTATGCATGTATTTTGTATGTATGTATGTATGTGTGTATGTATGTGTGTGTGTATATATATATAGAGAGAGAGGGGGTGAGGGGGGCACAGTCGTGGCTGTGTGGTAAGAAGCTTCTTTCACAACACATGGTTCTGGGTTTAGTCCCATTGCGTGGCACCTTGGGCGAGTGCTTTCTAATATAGCCTCGGACAGACAAAAGCCTTGTGAGTGGATTTGGTAGGCAGAAACTGAAAGAAGCCCATTATATATATATATACTCTTTTACTTGTTTCAGTCTTTTGACTGTGGCCATGCTGGAGCACCGCCTTTAGTCGAGCAAATCGACCCCAGGACTTATTCTTTAGAAGCCTATTACTTATTCTATCGGTCTCTTTTGCCGAACCGTTAAGTTACGGGGACATAAACACACCAGCATCGGTTGTCAAGCGATGTTGGGGGGACAAACACAGACACACAAACACATACACACATACATATATATATATATACATATAT
>NC_068991.1:31768290-31770087 GCF_001194135.2 Octopus bimaculoides
GTGTGTGTGTGTGTGTGTGTGTGTGTGTGTGTGTGTGTGTGTGTGTGTGTGTGTGTGTGTGTGTGTGTGAGTGAGTGTACGCATATATATACATACATGTTCACATATATGATATGTACATACATACACTTACATATATGCATATATCACATGTATCCACATAGACACGGGCATTACAGAATGTTGTAAAAGGGGAAGCGAATACATGTAGTTATGTGTACAATTCAAATAACTGATAACCTCATCATGTCCACTTTCTTCATTGCCCGCAACCTGCGTTTTTCTCACTTCAGTTCATCACAGTTGTTCACTTTTTCCTACTTTCTCTTCAATGTCAGCTATCAGGCATGTTTTTTTTTCTACAACAATGTCAGGTTTCCGATGTTTAATCTAATAGTTACACTGCAACCCTCAGGATTTTGCAATTCTCATTCTCAGTAACTCCTTCTGAGATTTGGTTATACCACTTCTTTGATCTTTATCATCACCATCATCATCATCATCATCATCATTATTATTATTATTATTATTATTATTATTATTATTATTATTATTATTATTATTATTATTGCCTTTGCACAGCTTCTAACGCTGGAGATGTACTACATTGTCAGCTGTTCACTTATTTTTCGAGCACCTTCTGGAGTATTCAAGCAGTTCCAAGCAGTGCTGTTTTCTGCAAATGCTCCACCCTCATTGCAGCCCCTATTTGTTCCACGTACTTCTCGAGAGTTTTACTCACTGTTCTCGGGGCTCCGACAATTATTGGTACTACTGCTACCTTTTTCATCGACCACAAGTGCTTAACCTCCCAAGCTAACCTGTCATATCTCTCAACTTTTCTTTCTTCCTTATCGCATGCCTTGTTGTCAGCTGGGCATGTTATATCTATGATCCAGCTTAGTTTGTTTTCATTCTCAATTAAGACTATGTCCGGCTCCCTATTCTCTATCTCATGGTCGCACTAAATCATAAAATCCCATAGGATCTTTGCATTTCTATTTTCGATGATACCTTCAGGTTTGTGGCCGTACCAATTTTTTCCTCTGTCAAGACCATACCTGTTGCAGAGTGTCCAATGGACAAGCCTGGCTATATTGTCGTGGCGTCTCTTATATTCCTTCTGGGCTAGTGGCGTACATTCGCTGATAATATGCCATACGGTTTCATCATTTTGTCCACAGATTCTTTGTCTATTCTGTATTTTATGTAATTTGTTCTTATTGCTTGCTCTTGGGCAGCACAGATTAGAGCCTCCTTTTCCGGTTTTAAATCACTTTTAGTTATCCACAGTCATCTTTTTTCTCTGTCTGTCTTATCTTCAACATCTCTATGAAATTGATCATGCATTCTTTTCTTTACCCACCTATTTTCAGTTTCATTCGTTTTCAATTTCTTGTATAGTGCTTTATCTTTGCAATCTTTCATCCTACACAAGCCTGACCTTCCTACTTCGAATAATAGCGGTTCTGTGGCATTTTTTACATACCATGCTATGTTGTTTTCTTCTGTTCTAATGCTGTGTTCGCATCCAATAAGTCCTCTTTCCCCTCCTTTTCTTCGTACATACAATCTGTCTGTGTCACTTTTTGAGTGGAGTGACCCATATCTAGTTAGCAACTTCCTTGTCTTTCTGTCTAAGCTGTTCAATTCGTCTACTGTCCATGCGATTACTCCTGCTCCATATCTAAGAAGTGAAACCGCCCAGGTGTTGATAGCTTCGATCTTATTCCGTCCGTTTAATTTCGACTTAGGATCAGTCTCAATCTGCGCAAGTACTCCGCCTTAAATTTTTCT
>NC_068991.1:31770097-31778846 GCF_001194135.2 Octopus bimaculoides
TGATAGCTTCGATCTTATTCCGTCCGTTTAATTTCGACTTAGGATCAGTCTCAATCTGCGCAAGTACTCCGCCTTAAATTTTTCTGTCATTTCTTTCTCCATCAATTTATCCAATTCCAAAAGCTCCAAGTACTTATAGCCCGTCTCTTCTATCTGCTTATTATTATTATTATTATTATTATTATTGTTGTTGTTGTTGTTGTTGTTGTTGTTCTTGTTGTTGTTGTTGTTATTCAGTAGTTTTATTTTTATAACGTGCCTTCACTTCACTACCGAGCGCAGCTCTGTGTGCCTTGGGTATGTGCTGTGGTTTGCTGTGTTGCTCTTATTGTTACTGTATTGAAAGTGTTTTGCGTAGGATGTTTTGAAATTTCAATAGGATTGAGCCCAACGCTCTGATCACCACTGGCATCACTTTTACATTACCCTCTCGCATTCCATACAGTCTTGCCATTTCCACTTTCAGTTCGGAGTACTTGGTGATTTTTTCAGCCGCTTTACTCACAACATTCATGTCATTTGGTATGGCTACAACAATGATCTGACAATATTTGTCTCTCTTATTCAATATGACAATATTCGGCCGACGGTTTTCGATTACACGATCCGTCTAAAAATTTTAGTTCCAGAGTATCGTTACTTTTCCATCCTCCTTCATAACTTTACTTGGTACATGCTCATGCCAGTTCTCTGTTACTTCATATTGATATTTACTGCATAAGAGCCAGTGAAGATACACACTTTAACTTGGTGGTGCTTGTATTCTTTTTGTGCAAGGCTCTCACTTCCACTTACCAAGTAGGTCACATTTTTCCACACTCTTTCCACAGAGTCTGCATTTCTGGGTGTCAGAAGTATTATACATGTTATACTTCACTGAATTGGTAGCGAGAGCCTGGTCTTGTGCAGCATTGATCAGGCTTTCGGTGGCACGCTTCAAGTCACCTCGCTCAAGACATGCCAACGATGCTGTATTATCCTTAACGTTTTGTGTATTCCTTTCAAACTGTCCATGCATTCTCATTTCAAGAAGGTCTTCTTTTCTCTTCTCAGCTCTTTGGTTAAACTCTGCCTTGCCCATCATTTCATCTGCATTTACACCCATATCTTTCGCAGCATATTGCAGCAGGTTTTCATCACTATTTATCAAAGCGTTCTCCTTTCACTCCTTATACAATGGTCTATACTAATTAGTCCTCTGCCACCATTCTTTCTTTTCATATACAGTCTGTTTACGTTTGCTTTAGGGTGTAGCGCCCCATGCAACGTCATCAACTTTCTCGTCTTTCTATCCAGTGTTGATATTTCCTCCTTAGTCCATTTAAGGAAGGACGCACTATATCTGACCACCGCAACTGCCCAGATATTCATTGTGGTAATCAAATTTTTGGCATTCAGGTTGTTTTTAAGCACCATCTTCACCCTTTTTTGATACCCCTCGCTGACCTTGACTTTCATTTCTCTGCGTAGAATGTCATCAAACTCCAAAATCCCTAAATATCTATACTCACTACCGTCGGGTTCACCCATGGTCTCTCCTAATAGTAAGCGCAATCCTCTGCAGGCTGCTGTCTTCCCTCTTTTCATATTAAGTACTGAGCATTTGGTGATCCCAAATTCCATACTGATGTCGCCTATCACATTTCTAGGCTGTTTTGGTTAAGGAATCTATCTGTTTTTCAGATTTCCCAAACAGTTTCAGGTAATCCATAAACAGAAGATGGTTCAATGGTTGTTTCTGTTTTTAGACTCCACATTCGGGTTATCTCTATTCCAGATCTTTATATTTTGGGGATTTCTCCGCTTCTTTTAGAGACACATTGTCATCTATTGGGATTGATACATCGATTAGAGGGCATTTTTTCTTGGGAATCTCTGACAACTATATCTGGTCTATAAGCCTTGATTTCCTTATTTGTGTGTATTGGCATATCCCAGAGTATGATTGTTTCGTCATTTTCTGAGGCCTCTTCTAGGGGGTGTCTATACCATCTCGTTTCTGTTGTCATTCCATAGTGTTGGCATACCTTCCAGTGTATACAGGTCATGTCTGTGGATATACTCCATCTTAGCCAGGGCTGGGCAGCCAGAGACAATATGATTTATTGTTTCTTCCCTATCACCACATATTCTGCAGTTACTTGTATTTTTCTTCATCATGTGTTTCTCTTGGTTTCTGGTGGGAAGGTTCTGATCTTGAACTGCAATTAAAAATCCTTGTCTCTGCTTTGAGTCCTGAGCTTCTCAGCCATTGTTGAATTTTACTTTGTCTATTTCTTTTCTGTTTAGTTTATCCCAGTATTTGCCATGTAGGGGCTTGTCTTACATCGTTTTATCATGATACTTTGTCGTTCCAGTTTTAGTTTGGATATCAGTTGTTTTACTGCTTTTGTTGTTTCTTCCTTTTCTTCATTGTTGTCAGGTACTATGATCTGTATTTTTCGGCTTCCTCAAAGACAGAAAACAGTTTTTTGTTTTGCTTGATTTGTGTCTATTTGTATCAGTTTTCCTTGCTTCTGAATAAGATATTTCTGTTATTCTATGGTGGTTCTTTTAGTTTTCTAGCTGCATAACGCCTCTACCACCTTCAATACGTTGTATATATAACCTTTCTATGTCAGATTTTGGATGATGCATCCCAAATCTGTCATTATTTTTCTTGTTTCCCTGTGTAGTTTGGCTACTTCGTTTGGAGTCCAATTAAGAATATTGCAACTGTAACTTATAACTGAAACGGCTAGAATGTTGATACCTATTATCTTTTTTTTTTCGCATTCAACTCTTTTTAAGGATTACTCTAACTCGTCTATGTTATTCCTTCCTTATCTTCTCTTTCATTTGTGTGTGTGGTATTGTATCTAGCTCATTGATTCCAAAGTATTTGTATGTCTGGCTTTGGTCTAATTGTCTTATTTCGTTTGCTTTATTTAGTGTGATATTGTTACTCTTAACTAATTTTCCTCTTTTCAAGGGTGCTTTGGCACATTTTTCTAAGCCAAATTTCATGTTCATTTCTTTGGTAAATCCATGCACAGGCATATTTTTCTATGTCGAATTTCATGTTTATTTCTTTGGTAAATCCATTGTTGTTGTTGTTGCTGTTGTTGTTGTTTTGTTGTTGCTATTTGTGTTTGAAAAAGAGGACGCTTGTTCGTGGCTCGTAAGTTTTCTTTAAAATTTGTTGTTTTATTATTTGGTATTCGAACTTTCGTTGAACTGTTTACTAAATGGTTCATTGCAATGAGTTACTTTGGCGAAATATTTCGCCATTTAAGAACACATTTTGAGGTTTAAAATTTAAAATTTAATATTTCAAAACAAACACAAAAATAACAATATGGCTTCAAAATAATAAGGCTTCAAAAATAATAAATGGCTTCTCCATTGATAATTTTCTGGAGTTGGCGTCATCTGCGAATATTTCTTATTTTGCTGTGTTTTGATAACGCTTGAGGTGTTTATATAGATTATAAAGAGAAGCGCGCCTGGGGGACACCATTGCTGACTTTTGCATGTGTGTGTGTATGTGTGTGTGTGTGATTATGGTTAGAGAAACTTGCCCAAGGTACCATCACCTTTAAGATCGAACTGGGAAACACGAATCTGCAAATCGATCTTCTTTACTTCTACATACAGAACTACACACATATCTACAAACATATCTACACACTTATCCCAATGCTACCAACACAACTACCATTGTCATCGTTGCTTCCAATATTTCTAAACATCGCTATACTCTCTCGGATACCCCAATCCTCAACAATACCACCCATCACTCCACCACCACGCCACACCACCCTATCCCACCATCCTATCGTCCATCCATCCATTTGGTTGGAATCTCACTCTTAAGTCCTGTGGAATGATAGACGTGTTAACACGGTTTTATCTATTTGTGTGTTAGCGAGTGTATAGGATTGAACTGTGTATATAAGTATGTATGTAAGTATATGTGTTGCATGTATATGCGTGTGTGTCTGTGTGTGTGTGTGTGTATATATGTATATGTGTGTGCGCGTGCGTACGCGTTTGTGTGTGTGTGTGTGTTGCATGTATTTATATATGTATGCGTTTGTGCGTGTATATATAGCGGAGGTTCTTTTTACTTGAGTGAAGAATGCTGAAATTCTCTTGAGTTCAGCAAGTAGGGGTGGGGCGCTGCTGGTACTGGTGCTGTTAGAGATGGTAGTGGTGGTGGTGGTGGTGGTGGTGGTGGTGGTGGTTGTGGTGGTGGTTCTAAGGGATTTTATGATGGATGACATCCTCATCTGAGTAGGCCACCTAACATGGCTGTTACGTGTTAAACAGATTGTGAAAACATAATACTCTGATCGATCCTAGTTACTTCCCGTTCAGACATTTTAAACTTTGTTTTTATATTTCCTTGCTTGTTTTTATTTCTTTATTTACAATTTTCTATCTGATATGTTTTGTTAGAAAACAAAAAACATATATACCAATATTGGAATATCATTTCATTCGAAACGATTCGCAGCCGTAAACTCTTCACATTCGCAGATAACGTGAGATGTCCCGAACCGATGAACCTGCAAGAAATAGCAATCAAATCTCACTCAAATCCTACCTCTTTTAGAAAAAAAGAACAGGACACATCAAAGAATTTTAGTTCTAGATACAGATTGCATAGGAAAAATAACGAGGAAAGTTGGAAAGTCTTTGGTCATAGTTAAATTGATTATTTTAATTAACCAGGTGGACTTCGTTGTTGACAATGAAATATACCCTGAGCATCGGGTGTATTTTGTATTGGGTACCAGGTCTGCTATATCAGTGAGGGTGAATTTCTAATCGAATGGTGTCCCGTTGGTAACTAAGATTTGTTTTATACGTAGGGTTTCCTTGTTCAATGATTGATCGATTGGTGAATATTCAGAATCTCATATTTCATATTTATGTGGACATTTACTGTTTGTAAGTAAAGGTAATTGTCCGCAATTTCAGCGCATAAAGAGGTACCGTATGTGTTATACCTTATTCTTGTTTTTATATCTATGAGGTGGTGTTGGGGTTTATATATATTAAGATTATGAATGTAAGTAGGAAATTTTTTTTTCATAGAACATCATAAAATCACAAACTATTAATATAATGCATTGTTAGTATTAATACAAAACCTCAAACTAACAAACCACAAACTATTAATATAATCTATAAAATCTAATTATAGCTAGAAAGTTGTAAATTGCATGAATCAGACTATTAT
Source organism: Octopus bimaculoides (assembly GCF_001194135.2). Classification (NCBI taxonomy): domain Eukaryota; kingdom Metazoa; phylum Mollusca; class Cephalopoda; order Octopoda; family Octopodidae; genus Octopus; species Octopus bimaculoides. Next base: position 31,775,325 of record NC_068991.1, read on the forward strand.
ACTAGTCGTTACATTGTTTACACAATTAACCATCAAAACACGCTACTTACACTATATGCCATCAGAATACGCTACTTATTACATTGACAACACCACAGTTGTAGATAGAACTCTGCAGACACATGCGAAATTAACTTGCAAAACTACCGGACTTTAACGTTTATACAGGGGTTGGACAAAATAATGGAAACACCTCAAAATTTCTAACAATTTTATTTTAATATGGGATAGGACCGCCTTTGGCAGTAATTACAGCTTGAATTCTACGAGGTATGGATTCGTACAAAGTTTGAATTGTTTCCAAAGGAATTTTTGTCCATTCTTCAGCTAAAACAATCTCCAGTTCTTGTAGTGATGATGGTGGAAGATATCGACTCTTTACTTGTTTTTCTAAAATGTACCATAAACGTTCAATAATATTGAGATCTGGGGACTGTAGTAGCCAGATAAGATGTTCAACTTCACTAGAATGTTTCTCGTGCCATTCAATAATAACTTTAGCTGTGTGAATTGGTGCATTATCATCCTGAAAGATTGCACTTCCCTCCGGAAACAGTTCTGCAACCATAGGATGAATTTGATCAGATAAAATGTTGAAATAGTCTTGACTATTAATTCTGCCATGAATGGAAACAATTGGGTCGGCAGATTTTCAAGATATAGCCTGCCAGATCATCACAGATCCTCCTCTATGTGTAACAGTTGGAAGAAGGCAGTCTGGGTCAAATACTTCTTTTGGCTGTCTCCTCACGTATACTCAGCCAGTGGTCAGAAATAAGGTAAAGTATGACTTGTCTGAGAAAATAACATTCTTCCACTGCTCTAGGGACCAATTCTGTAGGTTTTTACTCTACTCTAAACGCTTTGCAACGTTTATTTTTTAAAGTAGTGGTTTTCTGATTGCAGCCCTCCCGTGAAATCCGGCATTGTGCAGCTCCCGGCGAACAGTTTTTGTTGAAACTGGGTTCTCGAGGTGGTCATTAAACTCTGCACTAATTTTGGGAGCTGTACATCTGTGATCCTTTCTAACAATTCGCGTAAGAGTCTAACGATCTCTATCTGAAAGTTTTGGTTTTCTTCCGTAGTTTTGTTTCGACGAGGAGGTTTCTCCCTCTTTCTGAAAGGCTGTCATTACTTTAGAGACAGTATTTCCTCATACATCAAACATTTCGGCTGTTTTCGTTACGCTAGCGCCTGTCATACGAGCACCAACAATTTGACCTCTTTGAAATTTCTATAGATCTGTCATTTTAATGAATTTTAATTACCCTTTTCTGATGATATCTGAAAAGAAACAATTTTAGCAAAACATATTAAGCAACACCAATAATAAATAAAAAAAATAAACAAGTTTTGGATAGTTGTATAGATATTTCAAAATTATGATGTTATGATGCTAGGTGTTTCCATTATTTTGTCCAACCCCTGTAGAAAGTGAAAAAATCCCCGGCATTCTATGATTCTCAGTTGCAAAGCTCACTAAAACACACCATTTCACACGCATTTCATTCTGAGGAAAGAGTTGCAGCTGTTTCAAGAAGTTGATTTAAGGGCTTTAATGTTCCAAACTGAGCATAAAGGACCTACCAGGAAATAGGAAAAGTCTTAATAAAATAGTTCAAATTAAATGTAACTGCCTTCCAATATATTAGGTCGTCAAGTGTGAAATTTGTAGTGAGGTATATGGTAAACATTTTACGCCATTATTATATTTTGACAATATTTTTTGTTAGAAAGCTGACACATCTATTTCTTTATTTTAACTCATTTTGCGCTTTATAAAGTATTTATAAAGCATTTTTTGCTATTTTTGTTTAGAGATGGATAAGTCGGAAATTCGTACAGTTTCGAAATAAGAGTTCTTTCTTGGAAATACAGCATCACAGACAGCTCGGAATATTAATGGAGTATTTCATTCTAATGTTATTACACAGCAGACAGTATCAAGTTGGTCTGCAAACTTTTGTTCTGGAAACTTTGACCTCACAAATAAGCAACGCGGTCGACCAGAAACAAAACTGGATAATGACGAACTGAAAGCCATCGTCGAGTCAGAGCCATCTCAAAATGTCCGTGAATTATCGTTGTTGTTTGGTGTTAGCAAGCAAACAATATTGAGTCACCTACTTCAAATCGGTAAAATGAAAAAGTTGGATAAGTGGGTTCCACATGAACTCAATGAAAATCAGAAACAGCAACGTTTGGAAGCCTACGTTATTCTACTTTCTCGTCACAAAAATGAATCATTTTTAAATTGAATCGAATTGTAACATGTGATGAGAGATGAATCTAATATAACCGTAAACGTTCAGCACAATGGTTGGACAAAGACGAGTCACCAAAGCACAATCCAACATGGTGCATGTTTAGTGGTCTGGCGCAGGTGTGATCCATTATGATTTCATTAAACCTGGTTCATCAATCACGGCCGAAATATACTGCAGCAAACTGGACCAAATGATGCAGAAACTTACAAAAAAAACAGTCTAGATTAGTCAACAGATCCACTCCTGTTTTATTGCACGACAACGCCAGACCACACATCGCAAAAATGACATTGGCGAAACTACAGGAGTTGGAGTTGAAAGTTCTCTATCATCCACAATACTCACCTGATCTTGCCCCCACTTCTTCCAGAATTTGAATAACCTTTTGATAGGATTTTATTGACTCTAGGTAGCCAGGTTTTTACAGTTCCGGGCTGGACAAGCTACCGCTGAAATGGCAAAAGAGTATTGACAATATGGGTACATACTTTGATGAATAAAACTATTTCTTGTTTTTATAAAACATTAGAAAACTTTTTTTTCTTTTCTACAAATTTCATACTTGACGACCTAATATATATGTGTCTGCATGTATGTATTTCATTATTCGATTTTAATTCAAGATTTCTAACCTAAATCCAAGGCTCCTTCATTGGAATTTCAACATCAACAACAGGGTATTTTTGTTTCTTTGTATGTATGTATGTATGTATGTATGTATATGTGAAAAGTTGTATGTTTTGTTTTATGTATTTTTTCTCACGCTTATAGCTGCATATCTAGACAGGCTCATATATATTTAAATGATAAACTTCTGGAAAGTTTTCCAGATTTTTAGTTCCAGTGTTGGATTGAATCTGTAGACTTCGAATTAATTTTCTCCTTTCTGGTTTGGAGAAGTCTAATTCTTCAGGATTTGTATTTAGACAGTGTGTTATATATCCCAGTGCCCCAATAATTACTATGTATGCATGTATGCATATTTTTTATTATTTTACTTGTATCAGTCATTTGATTGCAGTCACGCTGGAGCACCGCCTTGAAGGGTTTTGGTCGAACAAATAGAGCCAAGGACTTATATTTTTAAGTCTAGTACTTACTCTATAAGACTCTTTTGGTCGAACTGCTAGATTACGGGGACGTAAAAATATCAAAACAGGTTGTCAAGCGGTGACGGGGAACAAACACAGACACAGACACACACACACACACACACACACACACACACACACACACACACACACACACACACACA
>NC_068991.1:31778935-31781426 GCF_001194135.2 Octopus bimaculoides
TATATATATATATATATATATATATATATATATATATACGACGGGCTCCTTTCACTCTTCGTCCTCCAAATCCCCGGTCGGCCCGAGGCTATAGTAGAAAGCAATTGCCCAAGGTGCCATGCATAAATTATATGAATAAAGTCAGGTGGTATGAGTGGTAAGCATAGATTTATTTTTCCATACAACTTCCTTGTGATTACAACCGTTTCGTAACTTTCCTCATGTTATGTCATTAATTTCGGTATGCAAAATTATACGTACATGTTTGCATCAATATGTATGCTCAGCATTATCTATATGTATGACTATATACTATGACTATAAATTGTAAGGCACCAAAACAGAATGACTCTCCTCAGACACAACTGAAGTTGCTTAATATGTTTTGCTAAAATTGCGGTTTCTTTTCAGATATCATCAGAAAAGAGTAATTAAAATTCATTAAAATGCCAGATCTATAGAAATTTCAAAGAGGTCGAATTGTTGGTGCTCGTATGGCAGGCGCTAGCGTAACGAAAACAGCCGAAATGTTTGGTGTATGAGGAAGTACTGCCTCCAAAGTAATCACAGCCTTTCAGAAGGAGGGAAAAACATCGGTACTAGGTTCCAAGACATGCGATTTAACTCGATAAACAACGTAACACTAAAAAACATTTTAAAAATCTTATTAGCTTACATCTGTTAATAAATGGTTTGTACATATTTTCATATGTATTTCATTTGATTTTCCTCTTCAATTTTTTTAGGTTGTTTTTAACCTTTACGTTTTTAAGTAAGTTCGCTGAGACAGACGTAGAGTCGGACAAACCCACTGAAGTTAAGGTTTATTTTAAAAAAACACTAGATGTCAAGTCGAAAAAGACGTAATTCGAAACGACGTAATGCTTGTATATGCAAAACCAAGAACCAGGCGTCTGTTTCCATCCTCATTACATATGTAGCTGGATTAATTACACTTGAAACGAAGGTGGAATGATCGCTGTTTTTATCTTAGAATTGTTCATCGAGGATTGACCTGAGCTAGATAGTAGCAACCAGAACAAAAACAAAAAAAAAACAGATGATGCCATATGACATCAATCCAGACAAGAGTGAAATCAAGCTCTTCACAAACTCAAGAATCTTGTCTATGAGCTTATATCGGCGAATCCAATGAAATGAGTGATCTAGATTTCCAATGAGTCTTAAATAGAAAAGAAAATGAGTAAATAGCGATACTTATCTTTAATATATAGTTAATCAATGGCTTCATCATCGTCACTATCATCATCAATATCATCGACTATATGGTAGTCATTACTACACCTGTCTTTTATTGTTTCTCTTTTTTCTGTTTGTCTCCTCTTGTGGATGCCATTTTAATAACACTTTTCATACGGAATGATGAAATAGATATAAAGACATTTCAAAAACAGTTCAATTATGACCATTCTCCATTCCTCATTACCAATTTGATAATGCCACAACTCATTTTAATCGTTCATACTATCAATAATATAATTAGTATTGTTGTTGTTGCTTTCTTCCATTTCCTAAACTAATTTCTCCGACTTTTCACTTCTTTCTTCATCATCATCATTTTCATCACCATTATGGACGTAATCACTACCATTAGTATATTAATCTTGCTCCTACTACAATCCCTCTTACTCTTACTCCAGTTTCCGTTTTCGTGTCTTTCTATGGGTTGTTGATCAATTTTCTCTTTTCGTTTAATTTCACATCAACTTCTTCAAGTTACATTTCAAATCGTTCGTCTGCTCATCCGATTACAGTTAGTTCCTTATTACGTGTGTATGCGCGCGTACGAGTGTGTGCTTGTGTGCACGCGCATGCGTACGCGTGTATATGTGCGTATACACGCACACACACACACACTCATACTCACACTGGTTGCATATATACCATTAGAAGAAAACTTGCTAGCCTTAATTAAAAACATTAAATTCTGTATATATATGTGTGTGTGTGTATGTCTATATATATATATATATATATATATATATATATATATATATATATATATATATGTCTGTGTATATGCATATATATATATATATATATATAAGTATATATACATGCATACAAACATACATACATACATACATACATACATACATACATACATACATACATACATACATACATACATACATACAATGTATGAGTTTATATTCATATATTTCCTCATTCATCTTCGTTAAAGACCCAAACCAAACGTCCAAACGTCTTCATGCAATAAATTTCTCCTTATTCAGCTGTTGAACCATTTTCTTCTTATTTTCATTTTTGTTTTTTTCCTGGGTAAATTTTATATTTTTTTACTTAATATTTTATTAATTTTTCAGATTTAGGACAACAGCAACAACACAGAACGGTTGCAATAGACGTCAGTTTAAGGTAATTAAATACGGAAGACATATTCTCAAAATTTGAAAGTTTTCCTCCTGTCTTAGTTAGTGTAATGGTGGGGGACGACGGCGGTGGTGGC
>NC_068991.1:31781558-31782521 GCF_001194135.2 Octopus bimaculoides
CTGGTGGTGCTGGTGCTGGTGATGGTGATGGTGGTGGTGCTGGTAGTGCTGGTGCTGGTGCTGGTGCTGGTGATGGTGATGGTGATGGTGATGGTGGTGGTGCTGGTAGTGCTGGTGCTTGTGCTGGTGGTGCTGGTGCTGGTGATGGTTTTGGCAGTGGTGGGGTGGTTTACTTCCCTATCATCCCTGAATGAGTAGACATGATCAAAGATGTTCCAGTCGTGATTACTTAGTCTTTTTTTAGACGCAATGTTTCTAGGAATACATTATCAAATGTGCCTTTACTGTCTTATAATTGTAGAGTTATACTTTGAGGGAGATTTGGTGGTTATTTTATATAACTCTCTCTCTCTCTCTCTGCTAGAAATAACAAATCTCCTATAAATTACAACTCACTCTCTTCGTAAAGGAAGTACGTTAGATATTGTGGTCCAAGAAACAGTATGTGGAGCCAAAAATCCTCACAACTACAACGCGATTGATCCTAGGCCAGGCAACATGCACATGCACAGACACGCGCGCACTCACTCATACACACACACGTACCCGCAGGCACACACACACATATACACCCAATACAGGTATATGTAGATATATATGAGTGTGTGTGTATATATATATATATAAATTTATATAAATAAGGATAAGATCGTTATTTTAAAATACCGATCCTATCAGGTGGCCAACATGGGAATAAAAACCTCCAAAGGTAATAATTATTATTAAAATTATAATTAAGGGTATCTAAGAGATATCACCATGCTTGAAATAGCAGCCAAAACTTGACTCTAAAACCACATTAAATGTTCATACAGCACCAGGAGAGAAGACAAAGACATATATATGTATGTATACGTTCGTATATGTAAGTATTCGTATGTTGTATATATATATATATATATATATATATATTTGTATTTATGTGCTATATTCCACTGCTGAAGGCAGAGCATTTCTTATGCA
>NC_068991.1:31782849-31785700 GCF_001194135.2 Octopus bimaculoides
ATATATAAAAGACAAGGCATAAATAATGCTCATAACATTCTTTTCTTTATTATAGTTTGACTTACAGCTGTTTTCAGTAGTCATTATAGATTCGTTATTGATAGGTTTGCTCAATCTGGCCTTTGATCGGTTGAGAATTAAACAAATAGGACTCCGACGATAGTAGCAGTAATTTTTTTATGTCGTTCAATCTTCCTCAACCGATCATTGGGCCGATTGAGCAAACCTATCAGTAACAAACCTGTAACAACCACTGGAAACAGCAGCAAGTCAAACTTACAAAAATAAAGAAAAATATGTGATGACAATTATTTATATGTCACTCTGTGTAAAAACCAGTATAACTGGAGCACAACCATGGATTTACAATATAGAATAGTGATGAACTATAACATTGAACCCGGCCACAAGAATATGCGGAGTTCTTTATTAATTTAAATAATGTAGTTAGCCTGGTGTACTAACAGTGAGCTTATAAAGTTTGTTGGGGTTTTTTTTCAGTACAAGACACTTATTTTTATTCACCATAAAAGGGTAATACACAGAAGGGACAATACAGGACAGAAAAAACATGGGGGTCAAAATAGCGTATGGATAATGAAAGAGTGGAAATGATGAAAATGGACTGATGGACACGGAGACCCCACAAGCCACGTATCATCACTGATCTTTTAGAATCACAAGTACTTACGTTCAAGTGATTTCACTTACACATGTAACAAGGCATACACTTTTCATTCACAAATCAGGACAGACAAAATGGGTTCGAGCAACATATGATTAGATGACATGCAACATTGATGGAAAAGGAATGTCGCATTATCTGTTGGTCTTCTTTTAGGATCACTGCCACATTCAATCATCTCACTTACACATGTAGCAAAGCATACACTCCTCATTCAGGCCAGACAAAATGGGTTGAAGCAACATGATTAAATAACGTGTAACAATTGATGAAAAAGAACATTGCATTGTCTTTTCTGTTCGCTGGTGTTCGGGTGTGGATGGGCTAATTATGGGGTAACACATGAATTTCTGTATGTATGTTTAGCTAGGATGGTTTATTTTTTCCCCGGTGTTGCTGACGGTGATATGTCTTGTGTGAATGGATTATATGTGGCTTTGTTTGGGAAAAATGAGTAGGATGCTTGTGTTTTGTGTGTGTATGGTGTGAATGCGGGTTTTTGGTTGTCTTTGTTTTTGATGGCTTCTTTGTTTAAGGTAACTGAGTAGGTTGTTTGTGGTTTGTGTGTGTATGTTGCGAATGCAGGTTTTTGATTGTCTTTGATGGTCTTTGCCTTTCATTTTTGACCATTGTTCATCCGTCGTCGCTCTCTTCGAACAAGGTTGGTGGTGGTTCCTTTGGGGTGTCGCTCTTGGGGTTCTCCGCTTCCTTCTGCGGAACCTTTGATGTAGACTGCTTTATCGTGGTGTTGGTCGACTTCTTTTTTCTTTCGGGTTGTCAGTTTGTGGTGGGCTAATAGGGTGTTTCATCGTGGCGTTGGTCGACTTCTTTTTTCTTTCGGGTTGGCAGTCTTTAGTGGGTTGGTGAGTTGTTCCATTGTGGTGCTGATCGAATTCCTTCTGTCTTTCTTCGGGTCGTCAGTTTGTGTTGGGTTGATGGATTGTTTCGTCGCGGTGCTGGTTGGATCCCCCTTGCTTAGCTTCGGGTCGTCAGACTGTGGGTTGCTAGGTGGAAGGGGTGCTTCTGATTGTTGGACTTGTGGGCACGTGGTTTTTATGTGGCCCTTTTGCCCACACTTAAAGCATCTTGGACTTCTTCCCTCCACCACGACTCTTAGTGTGGTCTCGTCCGGGAGAATTATTTGTTTTGGTATTTCTTCCCACTCTTTCTGGGTGGCCTGGATTATTAGCTCCAGACCTTGGCCCCACCAGTTCTGCTGGTGTAGTCTGATGGCCTGAAGGATAGTGTCTCTATCCTCCAGGCTCAGCTGTACGGCTGTCATCAGCCACACCGCATCTATTTCTGGTGGGACCTCCGCTATCCTTATTTCCGATGTTCGCCCTCCAAGGTAAGTCAGCAGTGACGCCAGATCTGCCGACTTTAAGGGTAACATAGTGTTCCTTTGCCTCCTCTTCGGAAGCGAATCTCACCTTGACTGAGCCGAAGCGCCTTCCTCTATTTACGTATTCACGCCAATTTGGTAGTAGGCACTTTTCTATGGCATCTAAGGATGCCATCTCTATCCTTTTTGTTGCCAGGGACAGCGTTTTGTAAACTATTGTTTTGCGTTTTATGTTGTATATCACTTCTTCTGGGAGAGTCAGCTTCATGTTCGCTCCTTTCCTGTGCAATAGGATTTTATATTTTTTTAACTCGCCCGGGCCAACTTGCACTGTTTGGCTAGTGACGCTGGCTACGAACGCGTAGTTCGTTTTTCCTTTACCATTCTGTGTTTCAATTCGGAGGTCGATTTTATCATTCTCTGGTTTGTTTTGCTCTTCCTTCGTTTGGCAAAATGGGAGGGAGGGTAACATTTGTTCGCACAATACTTCCAAGGAGTGTTCTAGAATTACATATTGGGAAACATCAACTGACATGTTGTACTGATTGTGTAAAACAATTTCCACAAAGGAAAACAATTCACCCCTAAACAGGGAGAATTCGCACAAAAACGAACCTGCTAAAGCAAGCAATGTGTCTAAAGGACACAGAAAACAGCAAAAGTTGTATAACAGTTCAAAAAACAACGATAATCCCAAAAGGGAAAACCTACAGTTGAATGAGAGCAGCAGAGAAAGACGTCTATTCAGTAAAAAAAAAACAGCTTATAAAGTATTTTCTCCGGATTGATTATCCTTCACTAATAAATATATATATATATATATA